>NC_080033.1:40473310-40773310 GCF_030020395.1 Manis pentadactyla
TGCGTCTCTGTCAGCATGTTTATGATTCTTATTTTGAATTCTTTTTAAGGAAGACTGGTTAGGTCTGTCTCCTTCTCTGCTGTTGTCTCTGTGATCTTTGTCTGCCTGTAGCTTTGCCTTTTCATGGTGATAGGAATAGTTTGCAGAGCTGGGACGAGTGACGGCTGGAAGGACTTCCTTTCTTGTTGGTTTGTGGCCCTCCTCTCCTGGGAGAACAGCGGCCTCTAGTGGCTTGTGCTGCGCAGCTGGGCGCAGACAGGGTTTCTGCTTCCTGCCCGGCTGCTATGGAGTTAATCTCCGCTGTTGCTGTGGGCGTGGCCTGGCTCGGGCAGCTACTCCAAAATGGTGGAGTCGTGTTGGAGCAGGAGCTGCTGGGAGGCTGTTTATCTACGTAAGGGGCCTCCCTGCTCCCTGCAGCCCAGGGGTTAGGGTGCCCAGAGATCCCCGGATTCCCTACCTCTGAATTAAGTGACCCGCCCTGCCCCTTTAAGACTTCCAAAAAGCACCCGCCAAAACAAAACGACCACCAAAAAAAAATAAGAAAAAAATTTTTAAATTAAAAAAAAAAAAAAATTTTTTTTAATTAAAAAAAAAAAGGTGGTCGCTGGTTTTTCTTTATTCTCCAGTGCCAGCCTCAGGCCTCTGCTCACCAGTCTTGCTGCCCTGTTTCCCTAGTATTGGGGTCCCTATCCCTTTAAGACTTCCAAAAAGCGCTCGCCAAAACAAAACAGCAAAAAAAAAAAAAAAAAAAATGGTCGCGCGCTTTTCTTATGTCCTCTGACACCTGGCCTCCAGTTTCCGCTTACTGTTCTTGCTGCCCTGTTTTCCTAGTATCGAGCGCCCTGCACTCTGGCCCGGATGGCGGGGGCTGGGTGTTCGGCAGCCCTGGGCTCTGTCTCCCTCCCGCTCTGCCTATTCTTCTCCCGCCGGGAGCTGGGGGGAGGGGCGCTCGGCTCCCGCAGGGCCGGGTCTTGTATCTTACCCCCTTAGCGAGGCTCTGGGTTCTCTCAGGTGCGGATGTGGTCTGGATATTGTCCTGTGTCCTCTGGTCTTTATTCTAGGAAGGGTTGTCTTCGTTATATTTTCATAGATATATGTGGTTTTGGGAGGAGATTTCCGCTGCTCTACTCACACCGCCATCTTCCGCCCCTCTGCCTATTTTTCTTTGTCCTACATTTTAGCACTGCATCGTGGAAATCACTCAAAACAATAGGTTTCATGTTCTTAACCTGCATAAAAGCTAAATAAATATTCATCTGCCATAATAATAAGACACTGTGTTTTCAATACAGTGCCCACTAGCCATATGCAGCTGGGAAGCACTTAAAATGTGGCTGGTGAGGATTGAGGGATGCTCTAGTTATAAAGTACACAGCAAATTTCAAAGACTTAGTACAAAGAATGTAAACTATCTTATTAATAATTTGTGAATTAATTACATGTTGAAATGACAGTATTTGGAAATACTGGGTTAAACAAAATATTAATATATATTTTATCAAAATATACCATTAAAATTAATTTGACCTGTTTCTTTTTACTTTTTTTAAATGTGGCTAAAAGTTAAATTACATATGCAGGCTTCATTATATTTCTATTGACTAACACTGCTCTAAGTTACCCCTAAGTGGGCAAATAAAGAAATAGCAGGATGCACACTTCACAGATGTAGCAGTAAATACCACAAGAAATGAATGAGTTACACGCAAGTGCCTCTAGAAAGCAAGGACGACTATTTCCATGTTAAGCCTCTTCAGAACAACCTAAATTATCTTTAACAGTATATATTAATCATTTTAACTTTTAAAATCCAGACATCAGCAAAATAATAATTAAGCATTTTAGGGAGACTTCATTGAGACCTTTTAGAGATAGACTTGCTTATAACTGCTTCAATTTTTTTCCAACTCAGCGCCTGTGCTTTTTAATCAGGAGGATGCTTCAGAATCCCTGTGGAGCCTTAATAAAAATACATAAGCCCTGGTTCAAGCCTAAATTTTTCAAGCATGTTATTTTTTCCCAAAGATTCAAGGCAATTTTGTCTCTTACTTCTGCTCTCTGGCACAGAACTCTCGGACCTTAAGTAAGTGTTAGAACAGAGTCAACACTATTTATTGAGAAAAATCTTGGTCCAACCTATAGGCACTCTATAGGCAATAAGTAGGTCCACTTTCCTTTGGAAGGGGAGCCATCTTCAAATTAGAAGTGTCATTATGAGGTTCCCCAGCTTTACCCTCAAGAATATGTGACTGCGAAATTTATCATGGCTTAGTACTTGCTGTTTCCCTGGAATAGCTACAATGCAGGTATTTGTTAAGGTTTACCTCAAATGCACCACCACTCAGCACATATCTAAGGCCTAATTCAGGGAAACATTTATGGCAAATTTCCTAAGGGATACTTAATCTGGCGCTTTCTCTAGACCAGTGATCCTCAAAATATGGTCCAAAGACTATCTGCATGGGAAGCAGCTGGGGTTCCCATGCAAAACAAAGATTCTCTTCTTCCAGGCCCAGGTGGAGTGGCATTGTCCCACCTCCTCTGAAGTTTAGCACAACCAGATGACTTGCCTTAACAATGAAATGGACTTGGGAAGTAGCATGGAGTTTTAGAAGCCAACATGCACCTTTCCCCAACCTATTTTCTGCCGCAGCAATCATGGAAGCATGGAGAGGGGACGTCCCTTAGCCTACATCCCTGGGTGTAAAGGCTGCAGAGCAGAGAGACCCCAACCCTCACCCCACCCACTTCTCCAGCTGACCTGCGATGGTTACGTAACGTGAGTGAGAAATACACTGTTGTCGTTTTAAGCCCCTGAGATTTCAGAGGCATTTGATTCCATAGCACCTTTGTGTCATGAGTTTTTAAAATTCATATCTAAATGGGCTCTCATTCCCACTCTGTGAACTCACTCAGGCCCCTCACTTTGCCTTAGAGCACTTGTAATGTCCCTCCCAGAGTGACTTTGAAATGTAATGAGCTTCTTCTCACATTTCTACCAGCTATACATCCAGAGCCCCAAGGGGAAAGCCTACCCTTGAGCAGAACACCTATCCACTGCCTGGGTCATCTACAGGCCCCTTAACCTCTTGATTTTTTGAAGTCTTACTTGTAAAATCACAAAGGTTCTATGAATTACCATCTGGGGCAGGTCAAGGTTAAGAAGAACTTGTCTTTGCTTTTATTTTTCCCAACTGGAGTGCCTTCCCTCTCCTCTCCATAGGTCCCAAGGCACACTGCCCTTCAGGCGCACTGCCAAGGAGCCTTCACTGATTCCCTAGTCCACCCAAATCTCTGCCTTTCCAACTGTGGGATCCTTAGGCTCAGTGCCAAACACCCTGGCTGTCTCTTAGGTTAATCTTGCCCTTCAAGCCAATCTCAGAATGTGGGCCTCTTGGCCTCCCGTGCCAGCCCACAGGTACATTCTACAGGAAATGGCTACTTGACTAAGGCATGGATACGGAGAGCTAGATGGAAGGGCCAGGTAGGGTGCCCCTCTGCCTCCACCCTGCTCTCTTTCACAAGAGAGCCTGAAGCCTGTCCCTCAAGTCGCAAGGTTCCATATGTGACCTCACTGGGTATCGATGACCTCACTGTTGCCTCGGCAGCGTGACTACGCAAACCCAGTGTTCTTGGAGAAGCACTCCTACCAGTTTGAGACCAGATAGCAGTCTGGCTGCCTGAGAATGTCTCACCAGATTTACATCCAGTGTAACTTATTCTCTGTGCCCTGGCAGGGCTGCGCAGCAGGTAGGCTGAGGCGGGGCATCTGTACAAGAGTCACTGGTGGGCACACAGCCTCACCTGGCTACCACCTGGCTTCTCCTTTCGGGCTTGCCCCCAATACGTCAGAACTTCCCCAGCTGTTAACTAATACCAGTGTTTCTGCTCACTGCTGAGGGCAAGTGAAATGTCATCCCTGGGCAAGCATTCAGAAAGTTACTAATCTTTATAAATGTAGCCTTCCCTCCACCTTTGGGCTACAAGTGCTTCATTCCAGACCCTTGGGGAAATGGCAAGTGAATGATACTGAGGTAGGAATGAGGCTGGCCTGTTCTAGGACCAGCAGAATAGCCAGTGTGATGGTTAGCCTCCTAGCAAAAGTCAAGAGCATTTCTGTGTAAACGGAGCAGTTTGAGAAAGAGGTGTTGAGGGACACTCATAACCTCACCGTCCAACCTGGGCCCCTTCACCATGCTGTCCACATGGGTCCCCTCAGACACATACCAGACTGAGCCTCTGAGTAGCAGGTAAAAGGGTGTCATACCGATGGGAAGAGCAGAAGAGTCAATGGGAGTGATAAAGGGAAACTGAGACCTAACGGCTCAGGGAAAGACGTCTCAGATGTTGCGCTGATGTGAGCCTAGACTACATACCCACATTCTGGCCTGAGCCTCCTGGTCACTCTGCTTTGGGATTTGGCCTTTTTCAAATCTACATGAAAGTATCAGAGGGCTAGAGTTCAGCGTGGTTGAAGAAGGCAACACAGATGGGGCTCAAAGGGAGAGGGGTTCTTAACTGATTCGTGTAAGATTATTTTTTCCAAAACTGGAAAGGTATTTCCACTAAAACCGCCTCAGAAGTGAGAGACTTTAACAAATGCTTCCTCTGTTGTGGAAGGGAGAGATGGAGGGGATCCTGATTGTAATCATTTTCAGGTTGAGTTTTTTTCTGGGAGTGGGGAACAGATTTCCTGGTCTCCTGCTGCCACAGCCTCCATGGAATTGCTTTGCAGCCAACATTGCTTCTCTAGGGGATTCATAGAGGTGATGGGCCAAGTCTGGGTTGTAGATGCCAAGCAGATCGAATGGCTTCAGCCAGAAACTCAGAGAGACATGACAGAGGGAAGGTTCTGGCAGGACACTGTGTACAGGAAGAGTAACTGATCAGCTCTGGTTTTCTCTGCAGCAGCAGCAGCGGCTTCCCCTTCGGCTACAACCTCTTACCACCACATTATTGACGAAGGGCATATTAACGCCCAGTTCTATTGGAACGGACAAACCATCCCCCTCATTGGTGGCTACCAAGCCTATGTGATGTCACCTATGCCCACCCCAGTGGAAGAGAAGCCCCTCCCCAGGCGGGCACCCAAGAGACCTGCAACAAACTCATTCTCAGATGAAGAACTAGGTTGCCCCCCAGCCAAAATTCAGCGGCTACAACCTACTGCCAAGAGGGAGACCCCACAGAAGCGTGCTGGCAGAGCCACTGCTGGAAAGAGGGCACGACGTTAACAGCTGAAATACAGTGGTCCCACTTCCCAACCCCATCACCACCTCCCACCCCACATTAACTGTAGTTTTCTAATAAATTTCTAGTTTTCGTAATAATTTATTGGCTGCAGTTATGTATTTATTAGTCACATACCGTTAATAAAAAGTGCGATCTTTTCCCAGCGTCAGTGTGTTGTGTTGTCTCAGTGCCCGGAAAGCTTCTGCCAGGCGCACCCACACGATGTGTGTCCTTGTGTCTTGCCCCAGTCCAGTCCTGGGGCCACCTGGCGGTGGGGACATGCCCTGGTCGGGGCAGAAGGATTCTGGGCGGCTGGCCCCTGCCCACCTCCTGGGGTTGTCACAATCGGTCCCAGGCTGAGCCCACATTCCCATCCTCGCATGCTTTGGTGCCGTCCCGCCACTGCCCTGGTTAATGCAGGAGCCGGGAGCCAGAGCTGCCATTAAAAGAACTGTCATTTATGAGTATATTCTCCCATATCATAGGATGTCTTTTTGTTCTACTGATGTCCTTTGCTGTATAGAATCTTTTCAGCTTGATGCAGTCCCACTTGTTCATCTTTGCTTTTCTTTCCCTTGCCTGGGGGGATATATTCATGAAGAAGTTGCTCGTGTTTATGTCCAAGAGATTTTTGACTGTTTTTTGCTAAGAGTTTTATGTTTTCATGGCTTACATTCAGGTCTCTGATTCTTTTGAAATTTACTTTTGTGTATGGGGTTAGACAATAATCCAGTTTCATTCTCTTACGTGTAGCTGTCCAGTTTTGCCAATACCAGCTATTGAAGAGGCTGTCATTTCCCCACTGTATATACATGGCTCCTTTCTCATATACTAATTGACTGTATATGTTTGGGTTAATATCTGGACTCTCTGTTCCACTGGTCGGTGGGTTTGTTCTTGTGCCAGTAACAAATTGTCTTGATTACTGAGGCTTTGAGGTAGAGCTTGAAGTTGGGAATTGAGTTGCCACATGCTTTATTATTCCCTGTGATGAATCCCACTTGATCATGGTATTTGCTTTGGCTATTCGGGGTCTTTTGTGGTTCCATATGAATTTTAGAACTATTTGTTCCAGTTCATTGAAGAATGCTGTTGGTATTTTGATAGGGATTGCATTGCACCTGTAGATTGCTTTAGGGAGGATGGCCATTTTGACAATATTAATTCTTCCTAGCCAAGAGCATGGGATGAATTTCCATTTGTTAGTGTCCTCTTTAATTTCTCTTAGGAGTGCTTGTAGTTTTCAGGGTATAGGTCTTTCACTTCCTTGGTTAGGTTTATTCCTAGGTATTTTATGCTTTTTGATGCAATTGTGAATGGAATTGTTTTCCTGATTTCCCTTTCTGCTAGTTCGTCGATGGTGTATAGGAAAGCAACAGATTTCTGTGTATTAATTTTGTATCCTTCAGCTTTGCTGAGTTCTGATATTACTTCTAGTATTTTCTGAGTGGAGTCTTTAGGGTTTTTTTAATGTACAATATCATGTCATCTGCAAATAGGGATAGTCTGACTTCTTTACCAATCTGGATTCCTTGTATTTCTTTGTTTTGTCTGATTGCCAGTAGGACCTCCAATACTATGTTGAGTAACCGTGGGGAGAGAGGGCATCACTGTCTTGTTCCTGATAATGGAGGAAAAGCTTTCAGCTTCTCGCGGTTAAGTATGATGTTGGCTATGGGTTTGTCATATACGGCCTTTATTATGTTGAGGTACTTGCTCTCTATACCCATTTGGTTAAGAGTTTTTATCATGAATGGACATTGAATTTTGTCAAATGCTTTCTCAGCATCTATGGAGATGATTGTGTGGTTTTTGTTCTTCTTTTTGCGGATGTGGTGGATGATGTGATGGATTTTGTACCGTCCTTGCATCTCTGTGTTGAATCCCACTTGATCAAAGTGTAAGATCCTCTTGATGTATTTTTGAATTCTGTCTGCTAATATTTTGTTGAGTATTTTTGCATCTATGTTCATCAGGGATATTGGTCTGTAATTTTCTTTCTTGGTTGGGTCTTTGCCTGGTTTTGGTATTAGAGTGATGCTGGCTTCATAGAATGAGTTTGCAAGTATTCCTTCCTCTTCTATTTTTTGGAAAACTTTACGGAGAATGGGTATTATGTCTTCTTATTATGTATGGTAAAATTCAGCGGTGAATCCACATGGCCTGGTAGTTTTGTTCTTCAGTAGTTTTTTGATTACTGATTCAATTTCATTGCTGGTAATAGGTCTGTTTAGATTTTCTGTTTCTTCCTTGGTCAGTCTTGGAAGGTTGTATTTTTCTAGGAAGTTTTCCATTTCTCCTAGGTTTTCCAGCTTGTTAGCATATAAATTTTCATAGTACTCTCTAATAATTCTTTGTATTTCTGTGCGTTCTATCGTGATTTTTCCTTTCTCATTTCTAGTCTGTTTATGTGTGTAGATTCTCTTTTTCTCTTATTAAGTGTGGCTAGGGGCTTATCTATTTTGTATATTTTCTCAAAGAACCAGCTCTAGGTTCCCTTGATTTTTTCTATTGTTTTACTCTTCTCAATTTTATTTATTTCTTCTCTGATCTTTATTATGTCCCACCTTCTGCTGACTTTGGGCCACATTTGTTCTTCCTTTTCCAGATTCAATAATTGTGACTTCAGACTATTCATTTGGGATCCTACTTCCTTCTTCAAATAGGCCTGGTTTGCCATATACTTTCCTCTTAGAACCGGCTTTGCTGCGTCCCACAAAAATTGGGGCTTTTTGCTGTTGTTGTCATTTGTCCCCATATATTGCTTGATCTCTGTTTTAATTTGGTCGTTTATCCATTGATTATTTAGGAGCATGTTGTTAAGCCTCCATGTGTTTGTAAGCCTTTTAGCTTTCTTTATACAATTTATTTCTAGTTTTGTACCTTTGTGATCTGAGAAGTTGGTTTGTAGAATTTCAATCTTTTTGAATTTACTGAGGTTCTTTTTGTGGCCTAGTCTGTGGTCGATTCTGGAAAATGTTCCATGTGCACTTGAGAAGAATGTGTATCCTGCTGCTTTTGGGTGTGGAGCTCTGTAGATGTCTGTTAGGTCCATCTGTTCTAGTGTGTTGTTCAGTGCCTCTGTGTCCTTACTTATTTTCTGTCTGGTTTACCTGTCCTTTGGAGTGAGTGGTGTGTTGAAGTCTCATAAAATAAATGCACTGCATTCTCTTTCTCCCTTTAATTCTGTTAGTATCTGTTTCACATATGTCGGTGCTCCTGTGTTGGGTGCATACATATTTACAATGGTTATATCCTCTTGTTGGACTGACCCCTTTAGCATTATGTAATGTCCTTCTTTATCTCATTTCTTTGTTTTGAAGTCTATTTTGTCTGATACTAGTACTGACACACCTTTTTTCTCCCTATTCTTTACATGAAATATCTTTTTCCATCCCTTCACTTTTAGTCTTATGTATATCTTTGGGTTTGAGGTGAGTCTCTTTTAAGCAGCATATAGATGGATCTTGCTTTTTATTCATTCAATTACTCTGTCTTTTGATTGGTGCATTCACTGCATTTACATTTAGGATGATTATCAATAGATATGTACTTGTTGCCATTGCACGTTTGGATTCATAGTTCGGAAATCTTCAAAGGTAGCCTCTTTCCTATCTAACCTTCTAACATCTCTCTTATTATGCTATTATAAACACAGTCTGGTGATTCTTTATTTCTCTCGTTTCTTATTCTTATTCCTCCATTTTTTATGTTAGATGTTTTATTCTGTACTCTTTTGTGTTTCCTTTGTTTTTGTGAATAGTTGATTTTATTTTTTGCCTTTAGTTAGTATTTGGTTGGTCAGCTTTCTTTGCTGTGATTTCATTTTCTCTGGTAACATCTATTTAGTCTTAGCAGTGCTTCCGTCTAGAGCAGACCCTTTAAAATACCCTGTAGAGGTGGTTTGTGAGAGGCAAATTCCCTCACTTTTTGCTTGTCTGGGAATTGTTTAATCCCTCCATCAAATTTAAATGATAATCGTGCTGGATACAGTATTCTTGGTTCAAAGCCCTTCTGTTTCACTGCATTAAATAGATCATGCCATTCTCTTCCGGCCTGTTAAGGTTTATGTTGAGAAGGGTGTGTTCTCCTGCAAGAACAGTGAGCCTTTGTGCCTTCTGGACCTTGCGCCAGCTTCCACTGCCTGTCCCGGTTAGCTGCACACTAGGAGGAGACTCTGTGTGGTTGCTGTGGGTGGGGCCACTTCCCGCTGCTCTGCAGCTGTGGCAGGTCAGCTGGGTTACTTGTAGCGCCAGCCAGGGGGAACAAATGGCAGGCTGCTTATCGCTGTGAGGTGCTTCGGAGCTTCGTTACCCGCCAGGGGTTAGGGGGCCTGAAGTTTCTCAAGATTCCCAGCTTGCTGGGCTGAGTGTGGTGGCACAATTTCGTTCAGCTCTTGAGCCCTCCCTCCTTTAAGACTTTTAAAAAGCGCTCGCTTTTCTTTTGTGCAAGGAGAGCTTGCTGTGGGGACCGGCTCGCAGTCTCTGTCTCAGATTCTACCCTTCTGTTTCTCTAATATCCAGCACACCATGCAATGTGTGTCTGCACTCCTGGTGCAGATTACTAGGGCTGGTTATTAAGCAGTCCTGTGCTTCCACTCCCTCCCCACTCTGACTCGTTTCCTCCTGCCGGAGAGCTAGGGTGGGGGGAGTGCTCGGTTTCTGCTGGGCCGCGGCTTTGTATCTTACCCCCTTCATGAGATGCTGAGTTCTCGCACACGTAGATGTAGCATGGGTGTTGTACTGTACCCTCTGGTCTGTTGTTTAGGAATAGTTGTGCTTGTTGTATTTTAAAAATATATACAGTTTTGGGAGATTTCTGGTACCCTACTCACACCACCATCTTTAGCCAAAGTCAGTTAATGTGATTTTTACATACACATTAACACAATTTCCTCCAAATACTCAACAATTCTGTCTCAAATTAATCATTCTGATCTCCTTTCTGTTCTAAAACACATTTTTTCCAAATGTAAAAACCAAAAGCTCAAACCTGTTCTTCAGCTTTGCTTTTGGCTTCCCTAGTTACAAATAGTAAGTTTTGGCCTCTTGATTTTCAAAATGGATTTTACTAATAAAATGCATCAGGTTTAGCCATTGTGAGCTCCTGCTTAAGAGAGCTAAATTTGTTTTATTTAATAGTTTTATTGTAAACTATTTCAAAAATAGAAAAAAGTATTCCACTCTTAATCTTAACACAGTCCCTATTTAGTTAGTTTTTTATTAAAGGAAATATACATAGCTGGAGTCTAATTTTCTCCTTCCTTCCAAGCATAATCACTTCCTTGAATTTGTTTTTGTATTTGATACACATATATACTTCTATATTGGAGAAATGTTTAGTACTGAATTTTTTAGAAATTATATAATACAAGTAATTCTGTAACTGGTTACTCTCACTTTTTAAAGATTTATAATGGCTGATTCATGAGGTTCTAATTCATTCATCTTAATTTCTGTGTTAAAATTTGTTGTATGGTTTTACCACATTAATGTTAAATCACGTTTAATTTGTTTCACTTATAATTTTTCACAATTATCAATAAAGCAGTTTTGTTTCCTCCTTTCAATAGTTACCTATCTTTTCCTTGATTTATTCTACCAGTGAGAGTTCTATTACAATAGTAAGGAGAAGCTTGATGTGGATTTGTTCATTCCTCCTTTAAATTTTGGCAATTTTTACCTTTATACTTTGGGAGTATTTTGTGTGGTGCATACACATTCATACTTTTTATGTCTTCTTTTATAGACTGGCCTTTTTTTTTATTATGTCGTATTCCTTTTTTATCCCAAATAATGCCTTTCACATTAAGTTGCATTTGTTGTTATGTCAATACTATTTTGTAACTAAGTCCTCTTCACCCTTGCCAGTTTGGAAACTAAAACAGTGCATATTTAAAAATTTTCCTAATAACATATATGTTCTACATTTTTAAGCTTCTCACTAGTAAAATTTCTCAGATTCATCACTTAATCTTACTTTCATTTGTTACATGTTTATACTTTACAACTCTTTGTGCTTTAAATGTTTCTATAGCACTTGTTTTTTCAAAATAACAAGTGTATTTGAATTATCTCTGAAGGTATTAATAGTTTTAAAAAAGCTGTCTTCGCCTTTTAGTCCTTGTTTCTTTCAAGTTAATTTTATGTTTTGTTTTTAGTATCTATCTCTCATGTTGGAGAATTCCCTCAGAAGTCTGTTATCTTTGGTCGTTTGCTCATTTAGGAATGGCAAACCAAAAGCCAAAAGCCAAAAGCCAAAAAAACAAAAGAAAAGTTGACAGGTAGTCTGAATGGTTGAAGCTTACTGACTGAACTCCTTGAAGGGTAAGCTGGCTTTTTCTTATTACATCATTATCTTTAAGATTTGGCCTGGTTAGATTCACCAAAGAAATTCCTTAGTCTTCTTAAGGATGGCATTACCAAGTATATATATATATATATTCATTTAATCCCCATTTAGTAGCGCCATACCTCAAATACCAATGCAACCCAGAGATCTTCTATTTTACCCTCTCCAGATAATACACTTTCCATGATTCTTCACTCTGGCTACGTGGAACTGAAAAGGGTATTTAGTGATCTGACCTGTTCTAAAGAACTTTCCGTCAAAGCCCCTTTCCTTTAAGTCCCACTTTCAGGCTTCCTTATGTCACAAACTCCTGACGCTTCTGGGCAAATCTGTGAAGCAAATCAGGTGGTTGTTGCCTTTTCTTACTGCTGACCTAGGATTTAACTCTCCTTGGTTCGTTAAGTCAGTTACCACTGATAGATTATCTGCTTCAAAGTTCCAGAATTTTGTTACTTCCTTTCCCATTCTCTCCACTTTTGAGGGTTTATGCCTATCTATTTTTTAATTATGGAGTTAAGCATACTCAAACATAGGTGGAATAACACGACAGAATCATCAGGTCCCATCATTCAACTTCAATAATTATAGGCTCATGGCCACCTCTGCTTCATCTATATCCTGTTCACTCCCCAACTTCCCATATTATTTTGAAGTAAATCTAAGATATCAATCATTTCATTGATAGATGTCCAAATATCTTTTAGCAATAAGTAAATAAGGCCTTCTTAAAACAAAACATACCAAAAAACCCACCAAACTACACTTTC
This sequence comes from Manis pentadactyla, assembly GCF_030020395.1. Lineage (NCBI taxonomy): Eukaryota > Metazoa > Chordata > Mammalia > Pholidota > Manidae > Manis > Manis pentadactyla. The sequence continues at coordinate 40,485,661 of NC_080033.1, forward strand.
ACTATCAGCCCCAAGAAATGCAGTAACACCTCCTTAGTATGTGGCATACCAATATACAATTATCTAATAATAAAGACAATAAAAATTTTTTCCTTGGGTTTCTGTTTCTATCAGGATCCAAATAAGGCCGGCACCGTAACTGGTTGAAGACTCTTAAATCTCCTGTAGGTTATAGTAGAGTTTTCAGTCTTGGCATTTTGAGAAGCACAGCTCTTCCTTTTTTGGGTGGCTCACTGCATCGTTCCCCTCTACCTACTAGATGCCAGTAATGTGCTCATAGTTGTGAGAACCCTTGGTTGGAGGTTCTCCAACCAAGATGGATGGAGGAAGGACTGGGACACAAAATCGTGTCTTGTTGAGAACCATTGGTTTATAGATGGCCTCTCTTATGTCCTCCGCTCCTACTATTTATTTGTTGAACAATGTACCAGGATCATCAATGAAACTTATTTTTCAATTGTCTAAAATTGGCAACATGCTCATCACTAAGGAAGATGCTAAATAAACTATGGAATATCCATACTATAAACTACTAAGCAGGCATTTTAAAAATGAGATAGATTTACACAAATACAGGTGGGAAGACCTTTAAGACCTACTCTTTGTCACCAACTTAGAAATGGACACATTGTTTGATGACAATATGTAAAACCCAACCAAACTATTAACACTGATATTTTCTAAACTGGAACTTGAATTGACAGTGAAGGTTAAGGGATCTTTAACATTACCTGTAATCCTTGAACCTTTTATAGGGTACTAGGTTAAGTACTTTTCATAACTAAAAATAACATTAAAAAGAAAACAAGAATGTTCTTACCTAGATGATTTTGTAGCTCTCGTGTCTGCCCATCCTCAGTTGGAGTAATGAGATCCCATATGAAGCCTTTCATTTTCTCATCTCCTCGATAGTGAATAAGGGATTAATGCTAAGAGTGCTCGGCAAATTATTTCTACATCATCCTCATTTAGCTGCCTTTTAAAATGGCCATGAGACAGAATCTCTCTCCATCGGCCCCATCTGGTTGAAGAAGTGTATTTATTTACACTAATGCTAACTTCTAGAGAATACTGTTAACAGATAAAAGTTTTGAAAAGTCCAAAAAAACATTTTGTCATCAATTGGGTTTACATCTAATATTTTCCCCCATGAGTAAAATACAGAGCCATGGTATAGTAACTTCTAGTTTATTTTATTCAATAGTGATCAACAGCATTATCCATTTTACATTACTGGATATGCTAATATGAGAACAAGGAATGTGACATTAGTGATGCATTTAAATTTAAAACAGGGGCATCCCATTGTTCTATTAAACATATGTTAAACATATAAATTTAGGTCCTTTAAAAATAGATTTGATTGATTCTAAAAGATAACTAATATAGTATATAGTATATGCTCTCTTATATATCAGACTACTGGTAAAAAATATTAAAAATAGTGTTTTACCCATAAACTAGCAGATTTTTCTCTACTCTAAAGCATTCAGTTCTTCCATAGCCATTGGAACAATCACAGGGTCTCCGGAGTTTGGGCTTTTCATCACCTTTACTTTCAGCCTCAGATAATTCAGTGAATTCATCTTTTGTGGCACTAAAGGGTCTTGTTTGCTTTCTAATTGTTGGAATGTCAATAACCAAACTCTTCTGTAAAATTTAATAGCTATTATTTGAATTTTTTTTTGCACTGTTTTATGTAGTCACCTTTCAAATTGTACAAACATTAAAGTATAGAAAGCCAGAAAAAGAAATCACTCATGAGTCCATCAACCTACCACATCAACTTAAAATTTTTTATATTACATTAAAATCTTCATTACCATATATATGTAATTTTATGACATTACAGTTATAGGATAAAAGTTACTTGCAGTGTTATTATTAATATGAAAGATGTATGGTTCTGCAATAACCAAAAATATACTTTGAATTTATGCATAATTTTCTCAGTTAATTAATAATTTTAGATTTTAAAATTTTTAAATAAATTAGGCTAAAGTAAGTCTTTGTGATATAAGTTTATCCTAAAGATAAATTCAAATGAAGGGAAATATCCAGGAAAGGAAACATTGATCAAAGGATATAAATATTTTATAGATCTAGAAACATGTTTCATGTTTTCCAAAAATTATACTAATAAACAAAAACCAAGGTAGAAGATTAAACAGAATGGTGGCCTGACAAGCGCAGCAGAAACCTTGAGCTGCAACCACATATAACATGAAAATACAGCAAATACAACTAATCCTGAGAGAGTGACCAGAAAGAACACTGCAAGAGACGGCCAATACCTGGAAAAAGAGACGACCTCATGGAAAACGATATAGCAGCAATGCCGTGATCCAGCAGGATCCAAGCTCTCCTGACTCCAGTTCATCGGCAGGAGGAAGAGAAATGGAGCACGGAGGGAGTAGAAGCCCAGGACTGCTAAATACCCAACTCTGGAGATCTACTCGGGCAGCATGAGCCCACATTACATGTTGCTCTGGAGATTAGAGGGAATGGAAAGAAAACATGGGCAGGATACTAAGAGGGACAAAAATTCCAGCCACTTGTGGAGAACAAGGACTCACAATTGGATGCTCTGGGACAAAAGAAAAGTCGGGCACTTTGAAAGACTTTTCAATAGTCAGAGGGCTGCTACAGAAGGTTACACACAGCTTGCTGTTCAGGAGAAATAACAGGGTGAAAAAAATGATCCTGACACACTCAGCCCAGCAGTTTGGGAACTTTCAGGAGCTTCAGGCACTCCATCCCCCTGGCTGGCAATGCAGTCCCAAGAACCCCCACCCCAAAATATGCAGCCTGCGGCTCCTTCCCAGAAGACAGCACTGGTTTGCAAACCTGCTACCCCGTCATTGAGCCAGACTAGCCAGAGGGTGGCCCTGCGGCAGACTCAGGGCTATAACGCAGAGGCGTCTCTCTCAATGCTCAGCCCACTGGTCCTAGCAGTGGAGGCAGGCATTGAGGCCTGGAAGCAGGAAAGACTGTTTCCTCCTGGGAGGCACTGGCGTCGTGCACTTGTAACCCGCACCATCACTCAAGGGACTGGGCAGCTCCAGAGACTAGAGCTACTGGGCATTAGAGGGTGCTGCCAGCACAAAGTTAATTATTACATAGGAATCATTACAAATATGAAATGGAAAAAGAATCTGTCACAAACCAAAATCCCTCAAACATCAGAAAGGGGACTAAGTGAAACTCAAATCACCATACTTCTGATAAGGATTTCAAAATAAAAATCATAAACATGCTCACAGAGCTACAGAAAAATATTCAAGAACATAGGGAGGAATTTAAGAGACAGAAACTTTGAAAAATACAGTATCTGAAATGAAACATACAATGGAGGGATTTAAAAGTAGATTAGATGAGGTAGAGAAGGTAAATGAAATAGAAATCAGAGAACAGGAATACAAAGATGCTGAGGCACAGAGGAAAAAATGATCCCTAGGAAAAAAAGAATATTGAGAGAACTGTGTGACAAATCCAAATGAAACAATATTCACATTATAAGGGTATCACAAGAAGAAGAGAGAGAAAAATGAATAGATAGTGTCTTTGAGGAAATAATTGCTGAAAACTTCCCCAATCTGTGAAAGGAAACACTCTCAGGCCATGGGAGTGCACAGAACTTCCAACACAAGGTACCCAAGGAGGACAACACCAAGACATATAATAAATAAAATGGCAAAGATCAAAGACAAGGACAGAGTATTAAAAGCAGCCAGAGAGAGAAAAAAGGTCACCTACAAAGGAAAACCCATCAGGCTATCATCACACTTCTCAGCAGAAACCTTACACGCCAGAAAGGAGTGACATGTCATATTTAATGCAATGAGACAGAAAGGCCCTGAACCGAGAATACTCTTTCCGGCAAGATTATCATTTAAATTTGAAGGAGGTATTAAACATTTTCCAGATAAGCAAAAGTTGAGGGAATTTACCTCCCACATACCATCTCTACAGTGTATTTTGGAGGGACTGCTTTAAATGGAAGTGTTCCTAAGGCTAAATCAACTACCCACAAAGTCTCTCAAGGGATACACAAAGAGTACACAATATGACACCTAATATATAAAGACTAGAAGAGGAAGAAAAAGAAGGGAGAAAAAAAGAAGAATCTTTAATTGCGTTTGACCTAGCATAATAAGCGAGTTGAGTTAGACGGTTAGATAGTAAAAAAGATGCCCTTGAACCTTTGGTAACCATGAATCTAAAGCCTACAATAGCAATAAATACATATCTACTGATAATCACCCTAAATGTAAATGGACTGAATGCATCCATCAAAAGACACAGAGTTACAGAATGGATAAAAAAACAAGACCTATCTCTATGCTGCCTACAAGAAACTCACTTCAAATCCAGAGACATGTACAGACAAAAAGAGAAGGATGAGAAAAGATTTTTCATGCAATTAGTAGGGAGAAAAAGGCAGGAGTTGCAGTACTTAGACAAAACAGACTTCAAAACAGAGAAAGTAACATACAAAGAAGGACATTACATGATGACAAAGGGGTCAGTCCAACAAGAGGATATAACCATAATAAATATCTATGCACCCAACATAGGAGCACCTAATTATGTGATACAAATACTAACAGAATTAAGGGGGAAATAAAATGCAATGCATTCATTTTAGGAGACTTCAACACACCACTCACTCCAAAGGACTGATCAACCAGACAGAAAATAAGAAAGGAAATCGAGGCATTGAACAACCCATTAGAATAGATGGACCTAACAAACATCTACAGATTACTCCACCAAAAAGCAGCAGGATGCACATTTTTCTCAAGTACACATGGAATATTTTGCAGAATGGATCACATACTAGGCCACGAAAAGGGCATCAGTAAATTCAGAGGGAGTGAAATTGTACCAAGCAGCTTCTCAGACCATAAACATAGGAAACTAGAAATAAATTATGTAAACAAAACAAAAAAGCCGATGAACACATAGAGGCTTAACAACATGCTCCCTAATATCAATATATCAGTGACCAAATAAAAGCAGAAATCAAGCACTATATAGAGACAAATGAAAACAAAAACTCAAAACCGAAAAGCTGTGGGATGTAGGGAAGACAGTTCTAAGAGGAAAGTACATACCAATAGAGGCTTACCTCAAGAAAGAAAAACAATCCCAAACAAACAGTCTAAGGTGTGCACAATTAATGATGCTAGAAAAGCACAAATGAGACCCAATGTCTGTAGAAGGAGGGACATAATATAGATCAGAGCAGAAAGAAATAAAATTAAGAATACCAATAGAAAGAATCAATGAAAACAGGAGCTGGTTCTTGAAGAAAATAAACAAACTAGATAAACCCTTAGACTTATAAAAAAAAGAGTGTATTCACATAAACAGAATGAGAAATGAGAAGGGAAAAATCACTATGGACACTACAGAAATACAAACAAATATTAGAGAATACTATGAAAAATTATATGCTAACAAGATAGATAACCTAGAAGAATGGACAACTTTCGAGAAAAATACAAACTTCCAAGAATGACCCAGGAAGAAACAGTCCAGTTACAAGTAATAAAATTGAATTGGTAATCAAAACACTACCTATAAAGAAAAACCCCGGACCAGATGGTGTCATCACTGAATTTTATCAAGCATTTAAAGACCTAATACCCAACCTTCTTAAAGTTTTCCAAAAAGTAGAAGAGTAAATACTTCCAAACTCATTCAATAAGGCCAGCATCACTCTCTAATACCAAAACCAGGCAAAGACCCCCCAAAGAAAGAAAATTACAGATCAATGGTGAACATAAATGCAAAAATACTCGACAAAATATTAGCAAAACGAATTAAAAAAATACATCAAAAGGATCATGCATTATGATCAAGTAGGATTTATTCCAGGGATGCAAGGATGGTACAATATTAGAAAATCCATCAACATTATACACCACATTAACAAAAAGACACAAAATTCACATGATCAACTCAATAGATGCTGAAAAAGCATTTGACAAAATTCAACATCCATTCATGATAAAAACTCAACAAAATGGATATAGATGGTAAGTAGTTCGACATAATAAAGGCAATATATGAAAAACCACAGCCAACATCATACTTAACAGCGAGAAGCTGAAAGCTTTCCCTCTGAGATCGGGAACAAGACAGGGATGCCCACTCTCCCCACTGTTATTCAGCATAGTACTGGAGGTCCTAGCCACGGCAATTAGACAAAACAAAGAAATACAAGGAATCCAGATTGGTAAAGAAGAAGTTAAACAGTCACTATTTGCAGATGACAGGATATTGTACATAAAAAATCCTAGAGACTTCACTCCAAAACTACTAGAACTGATATCATAACACAGCAAAGTTGCAGGATACAAAATTAATACACAGAAATCGGTGGCTTTCCTATACACTAACATAGAAAGAGAAATCAGGAAAACAATTCCATTCACAATTGCATCAAAAAGAATAAAATACTTAGGAATAAACCAAACCAAAGAAGTGAAAGACCTATACCCTGAAAACTATAAGACACTCTTAAGAGAACTTAAAGAGGACACTAACAAATGGAAACTCATCCCATGCTCTTGGCTAGGAAGAATTAATATCGTCAAAATGGCCATCCTACCCAAAGCAATATACAGATTCGATGCAATCCCTATCAAATTACCAACAACATTCTTCAATGAACTGGAACAAATACATCAAAAATTCATATGGAAACACCAGAGTTCCCAAATAGCCAAAGCAATCCTGAGAAGGAAGAATAAAGTGGGGGTGAATCTCACTCCCCAACTTCAAGCTCTACTGCAAAGCCATAGTAATCAAGACAATTTGGTACTGGCACAAGAACAGAGCCACAGACCAGTGGAACAGAATAGAGACTCCAGACATTAACCCAAACATATATGGACAATTAATATATGATAAAGGAGCCATGGACATACAATGGGGAAATGACAGTCTCTTCAACAGGTGGTGCTGGCAAAACTGGACAGCTACATGTAGGAGAATGAAACTAGATCACTTTCTAACCCCATACACAAAAGTAAATTTGAAATGGATCAAAGACCTGAATGTAAGCCATGAAACCATAAAACTCTTAGAAAAAAACATAGGCAAAAATTTCTTGGACATAAACATGAGTGACTTCTTCATGAACATTATCTCCTCAGGCAAGGAAAACAAAAGCAGAAATGAACAAGTGGGACTACATCAAGCTGAAAAGCTTATGTACAGCAAAGGACACCATCAGCAGAACAAAAAGGTACCCTACAGTATGGCAGAATATATTCATAAATGACAGATCCGATAAAGGCTTGACATCCAAAATATATAAAGAGCTCACGCACCTCAAGAAACAAAAAGCAAATAATCCAATTAAAAAATGGGCAGAGGAGCTGAATAGACAGTTCTCCAAAGAAGAAATTCAGATGGCCAACAGACACATGAAAAGATGCTCCACATTGCTAACCATCAGAGAAATGCAAATTAAAACCACAATGAGATATCACCTCACACCAGTAAGAACTGCTACCATCCAAAAGACAAACAACAACAAATGTTGGCGAGGTTGTGGAGAAAGGGGAACCCTCCTACACTGCTGGTGGGGATGTAAATTAGTTCAACCATTGTGGAAAGCAGTATGGCGGTTCCTCAAAATGCTCAAAATAGACATACCATTTGACCCGGGAATTCCACTTCTAGGAATTTACCCTAAGGATGCAGCACTCCAGTTTGAAAAAGACAGATGCACCCCTATGTTTATCGCAGAACTATTTACAATAGCCAAGAAATGGAAGCAACCTAAGTGTCCATTAGTAGATGAATGGATAAAGAAGATGTGGTACATATACACAATGGAATATTATTGAGCCATAAGAAGAAAACAGATCCTACCATTTGCAACAACATGGATGGAGCTAGAGGGTATTATGCTCAGTCAAATAAGCCAGGGGGAGAAAGACAAATACCAAATGATTTCACTCATATATGGAGTATAAGAACAAAGGAAAAACTGAAGGAACAAAACAGCAGCAGAATCACAGAACCCAAGAATGGACTAACAGTTACCAAAGGGAAAGGGACTGGGGAGAATGGGAGGGAAGGGAAGGATAAGGGCAGGGAAAAAGAAAGGGGGTATTACGATTAGCATGTATAATGTGGAGGGGGGGTATGGGGAGGGCTATACAACACAGAGAAGACAAGTAGTGATTCTACAACATCCTACTATGGTGATGGACAGTGACTGTAATGGGGTGTGTGGGGGGGACTTGTTGAAGGGGGGAGCCTAGTCAACACAATGTTCTTCATGTAATTGTAGATTAATGATAACAAAATAAAAAATGAAAAAAAAGAAAAGTTATACAGGTCCCTAGTAAAAAGTCAAAGAACTCAGAAGTATATGAAAGTAGAGATTTCTTTGCTCTTCCATTTCCCAATCTCATTCCTAAAGGTAAGTACTCTTGTACTAGTCCAGTCACATACTGAAAGAATTGTATTAATCCAATCTGAACTTGTACTACTCAAAATACATGTACTTAAATGGACATTTTTGCTAAGTCATACATGGGTTTGGTACATTTCTGTAAGGAGATTCTATTTCATAAAGAAGTAATTGAATACTAACTTGTATGTGAACATAAGCATTTGTCTTCACTCTAAATATTCTAGGGTTATGTTGAGAAACATACACTTAAGTAGACCTATGTTACCTGATAGCCATAATTGATACTTGGTAAGCTAACACCAAAATGCCATTCTACATTTCACGTGTCATCTGTTTTTCCACATAATGCAGTATCTACCATTAAAGTAACAGAGAAAAATACCCAGTAAGTGACCTATTCTAGCAAGAAATTATTCATTTACCTTTGGCCAATATGAAGCAGCCAGCATGTATCCACCTTGTAAGAGGTAAGCAGACTCTGACATTCCATTGTTCATTTGGAAACTATCCTGGGTCTCGTCCTGGGTAGTGCTCAGTGATGCAACACTTTCTTCATCATAGGCTTGCATGTGAGGGGTGCCTTCCGCTAAGAACAATTATAACTATTGAAAAAGGACTGCATAAAACAATTTTACATGTGCTTTTTAAATCTAATTCAGATAGATTAAAAAAAAGAACAAATGGCAAAGTGAAAAAAGCACTTAGAATACAATAAAGTACTATCTTAAAAATTAGCACAAAAGCAAAGTGGCATTAAGGGGTTTGAGGACAAAACATCCCTTTCTGCATGAAAACCTGACCTTCAAGTTAAAACTCAGGTCTGTTTCCTGGAAATAGATGCATTCCTGATCGATAGACTGCATCTGGACTTGGAAGACCATACATACCTGAGGGGATACCGTAATTCTCTAAGGAGTGAACTCATAACTGGGCATGTCCCTTGCGGCAACCCTCAAAGTTATGATTATAGAATTGTTACAAGAGATTCTGTCTCCTCGGGGGGAGCGGGGAGAGGTAACAAGACTCTTTAGGAAAGAGTGGCTCTAGCACCCACTTAATGTCAATTCATTTCCTTGCACCTGTGCTGTTGGGAGTGCTGCCAAGGACACCCATCCTATTATCTTTCTGAGTAGATAGCTGCCAAGTAGTACCTATGATACTCTTTTTGGTCTGACTGCTTAATCTAAGAATCCTGGTGGCTGATACAGAACACTGTCTTTACTTGTTCACTGATGAACTGGTTCCAAGAGAAATATAATACTAAATTTCAGGCAATCACAAAGAAATCAAACTATCATGTAATATCTCTAATTCCTCTGTTTGACTAACTCATATTGCAATGCCTTGAATATTGAATAGGGAGTGTGTACCAGTTCTAATTTCCTTTTCAATAGTGCTTCTCTAAGAAAAGCTGTACACATAACAAGCTGACAACTGCAAACATCTACTCAATTCTTGTCATTTTCACTTTAAATGTTGTCTTAAAATAAAGGGAAAGTACTTTATGCATGTACCTCGCTTCTGGACATCCTCTTCTTCACTGTCACTTTCTTGTGATGAAGATGAAGAGGAGGAGGAAGATGAAGAGGAGGAGGAGGATGAAGATGATGCTGAAGAGCAAGAGGAGGTTGAAGAAGAACTTGAGCCTGATCGAGAGTGGGAACAGGAGGAGGAGGAAGACGAGGAGGTGGAAGATCTGGAAGAACACGATGATCTCTCAGAATCAGAGTCAGAATCGGAACTAGATTCTGATCCTCTTTCGTGGACTCACTGTTTCTTAGAAGCTGGGTTTGGAGTTAGGGGTTCTGTTCTGGCAGCAACCATGTGTCGGTCTCTTTCACCTTTTCCACCAGATTTCTGGTCTCCAGTATGCTGGTGTAAGACACCATTCTTTGGACTTAAAGGCTCAGACTTTATTAGTGTTCTGGTTTCATCAGAAGACATGGATTCTTCTTCAGAAGACTGAGGCTCCTCTTTCAGGCTTTCACTTTTCACTTTCATATCCTCTAAAATAATACCTTTAGTATCTAGGAGCCTTGGTAGAGAGGTAAGAGGAGCAGAAAGTGCTACTTGGTATTGCTGTAAAAGGGGGGTAGAAGTCCTTGAACGAGCCGTCCTGCTTTGACTGTAGTTCCTTTGAGCTACCATAAATGACAGCTCGGGATCACGAAGAATGTGATAGTCTGTTCGGCTCACCCCATGTTTGGCAGCTCCAATAAGCAAGTCCCTATCATGAGGGCCACATTCCCACCAGACTGGTAAGTCTGGATTTGGATGGCAAAGCTTCAAGCGTTCAAACAATTGTGGATGTCAGAGGGCCTGTTCCCATACCTTCCTTAGAAGTTCAATGCGATACAGAGTCCTAGAAGTACGTTCTTCTGTGATTGGCTGGATAAAAATATTTGGATCCACCAATTCTACATGGAAACAAAAACAAAAACAGTAACCTCAAAAATACTCCATTACAGATCTAAAACAAACAAGGCAAATTCTAAAATGTACCTCTACTCAGTATCTTGTCTAGCTTCCAGAATTTCTTTTTAATTTTTTAAATGAGAGAAAATACAAGTTCTAAAAAGAAGTACCAAATATATACACTGGATCTTCTGAAAGTGAGTACAACGAAAGATTATTTTAGAAGTACATTAATATAACTAAGAATTTACTTTTTTGAATTCCCTATGAGCTACGCCTCAAATAATTCATGCCTTAATCAAAGAGAAAAACTTACTTGAACTCAGTTATAAATATAAATTAAGTTAAACAATACCCCATAGACAAATAGAAGTCCACATTTCTCCAACCACACCAAGATTCCTTGGGACATTGCAGTGCACTCTCACCAAAGGCTTCCTTAAAATTTGAAACACAAGGACATTTGTTAAACACTGTATGGAGTACTAGCTTGAGATGGTTCGGTGTCAACAGAGCTTGCTATATTCCTTTTGATAAGGTCACATCTTTGCAGGCAGAGAAACTGGTCGTTGGGAAGCATCCAAAAAAAGTGTTGGACTTGAAACGATGCAGGGACCATCTAAAGGAGCCCTAATGGCCAAATTTGTGATAATTTGAGCATCAAAACAAAGAATGATGGTACTGGATTATGACCTATAGAATAAACTAAATATCCCTGAGTCCACACTGATATGAATAAATAGTTGATCAAGCAGACAAGGGAGATCGAACAGTCCTTCCTTGCAGAATTCCACAGTAAAAACTGCTGCACACAAGCTCTACTGATGGATACTAAAGTCAACGGGTGAAAAATCTGAGGAGAAACAGAATTTGAGTAAAGTATCTCCTCAAATTATTTAACTTTGATGGGTGGAGAATGAGAGCAAATTTATATTGGAGAAACACAGCATCAACTACCTTAACCAAACAATCAGGGGCAAGATCATCAGTAGTAAGACACTGATATCATGAACTCCATGATACTATGTTCTGAGAAGGATACGTCATTTTTGTGGTACTTTTGACAAAAACACATAACCACAATCCAATCATGTGAAAACACAAGATAAATCCAAATTGAGGGATTTGGACCAAAATAACTGATAAGTACTTTTCAAAGGTATCCAGACCATGAAGGAGAAGAAAAAATTGAGGACCCATTACAGACTGCAGGAGACTAAGGAGAAAAAAAAAACAAATACAATGTGGGATCATGGGACAAAAAAGGACATCTGTTTAAAAAACTGGTAAGATTTCACTAGGTATTCAGTTTAGTTAATGGTATTATGCTAACATTATCTTCCTGGTCTGATAACTAGTCATGTAGTCATGTAAGATTTTAACATTGGGGGAGGCAACGTGAAGAATATATGGAAACCCCTGTGGCTTCTGCAACTTTTCTGAGATTCTAACAGTTCAAATAAAGTTAAAAGAAAAAATCAAGGACCATGTAAAAATAAATATGGAACAGGAAACAAGAGTGTGAATAGCTGTACAGTGACCAAAAGGTGAACACATCCCATTGGTAAGTAACTGCAGTTATTTAAGAAATAAGGCTATTATTTTTTTCTTTCAATTTACATTTTGTTTTCAAGCAATTACTAGATTGTTAGGACATAAATACTTATCAAGTAGTTTGGACCTAATTATTTATCAAACAGAACTTTTGGCCTCGGGTGCTATGACAAATTACTGAGACATTAAGGGCACTGTGAACTGAGGAAGTTTGGAAAACTGATGGGAATTTGAAAATAAAAAAAGAAACAGGGCCTCTTAGCAACCATAATTAATACACTTTGCTTTATGTCTTTTTAAACCCACTGACCTTGTTATAACGAGACCTTCAAGAAGACTAAAATCTACTCTGAACTATGTGGTATTTGGGTGGTCATGTGATCAGCTACTCTATTCAGTGGACTGAGAACAGACCATTAGCGAAATAAAATTCAAACAAGCAAACAAACCCACATGGGATTTAAGTCCCTTTATAAGCCACTTATATTTTTACTATGAATAGGAGTAGGAAGCTCCTGGAAATCAGAAGTCATATTCAACAAAAAATGGAGACAGTTGCTTTTAACACAGCATTACGGAGAGGAATTGCTAACAAGATGGGCTATTTCTCTGGTCGATAAAAACAATGAAATTATTCACCCTACAATAGGGCCTTAGCTGAGCATTACCACCTCTGATTAGTTGTTTTTTGAAGGCCCCGGTGGTTTTTTTTCTACCAAAAGTCTTTGAAATGTTTTTGAGTGGGGGGGGGCCTCATGCCTTGTAAAATTATTCATGTAAGTAAGCCATCTACCACAGTTCCTGTAAGATAGCTAAGAATATAGGTTAGTTCTGTTTACCAAAAGCTATCCTTTATCTTCCACCTTTCCCTGATCATAAATCTAATACTAAATAAACATCGGCTATTTTCTCAAGACTTGACATGTACTTTTACTTTTATTCTCTTTAGATTCTCATTTGATAATGAATAGAGGATCTTTAGCATAATTAATTTACAATTTTGAAAACTGGTGACATGCTGGACCAGAGCCAGTATTGAAATAAGAGTTGAAGAGTCCTGAATTTTAGTGATTTTGTTTTGACCAAAACAAGAGAAAAAAAATTTTTATACATACCTTCTTTGGAAGGAAGGCGACAAACTCGCCGACACATAGACATGAATGCATACAAATATTTCTCCAGACTATCATCAGTTTTCTTATGTAGCCTAGCCATAGCTCTAAATTTTGTCCAATCAAATTGGCCTCTGTCAGGATCAAATACCACTCCAAATGTAGATACAACTCTATAGAAGTCAGCTTCTTCTCTTCTTGTCCATCTATTTTGAGTCAGATTGAATAAATATTTACCAATACTGAATATAATAACTAATAAAAATTAAAACATTTCAAGTAACTAATATTTAAAAGGATTAAATTCAGGGTTATTGCCTTATAAACATTTTAAAGTGCTAGTGGACTTATCCATCCAACCATGGTTCCTTTCCTTCAGATAAGAATATTTTTTGCATATTTACTGAGAAAATATGCAGGGGATTTAAGATTACATAAGATATGGGATCTCTAACATCGGGAAAAAGATAAAACATTTTAAACTAAATAGGTAGTATTCTATAGTTCCATATGTCACAGAGACCAAGAATTTTAGTAGAACACAGAAGATGGAAGGATCAGTCAATTCAGACTTGATGATCAAGAAAGGCATCACAAAGTGGCAAAGAGAAGGCTACAACTGGGAGGGAATGCTAAGGAAGAGGGCAGAGGATAAGTAGGAAGGAACCTACATTTTGGGGGAATGATGAATAATCCAGATTGAAAAGGATATGGCTCATACTGGCAACAGTGGGAAAGACGGTTGGGGTGAGATTATTAAATACTCTAAATGCCTGACTAAAAATAGTATTCAGTTGAAAGTTCCTATAGGCACTTTTAAGAGAGTAATATCCTCACACAACACAGATATCTAAACACAAGTCTCTACTTCTAGAACCTTTCCCCTGCTTAACCCACAGATTGTTGTATGAATGAGGCAGTGCATATGAGAAAGACGTTTGAAAGGCATTAACAGGGCATTCTTGTTAAAGTGGTGATACATTAGAAGATTAATGTAATGATGCAACAACAGTTCGTCTGGGAAGCCAGTCAAATAATATCAATCTTGCACCTGGGTGGTAAAAGTAAGAATAGAAAAGAATGGATGAATTGAAAAACTACACAGGACACACAATAATATGACACAGTGCTCACTCTTAAAGAATTTACAACTTAGAAAAACAAGACAAAGTAAGGAAAAGTAAATGTCATGATAATATTTTATGTTCTTGTGACAAATGAGTAGTTTATAAGTGCAGAGAACCAGAGAATACTGTGAGCCAGACTGGCTGAGAAAAAAATAAATGGAAGAGAAAGGACATGGGTTGAGGTTTTAGGGATGGGTAAGGTACGCACTAAAAAACAGGAAGAAGAGTATTCCAGGTGGTAAGAACAACAGAATCTAGGGTATTGAGTCAAGAATAAGTAGGACATTGTGGGTAAGGGGTAGTAGTGAATAGAGTCAGAAATGCATGCTGAAGCCTAACTGAAGAGACTCTGAATATCATGATAAAACTAGTATTTTAGGAAGATTGAGCCAGATCTGATGGACTGAGGGAAAATGTATGTGGTACATTAAAGATGACTACAAAATCTTTGCCACTCTTCCCATTCAGAGGTGCAACCTCTTTCACTTTCCTTCTAATCTTGGTTGGCCCTGTGATTTATTTTTTTTAACAGAAGGTGGCAGAAGTGACACGTTGTAACTGTGAAGCGGGGTCCTTAAGAAACCAGCCTCTGCCCCTGCCACTTGGAATACTTCCTCTCAGACTCTGAGCCCCTGGGGGGCAGCCAGCACCAATAGCCAGCTAGCTGTGTGAGCAAGGGCATTCCGTGCCTTCCAGCACTCCTACCAACATCATGAGAAGCAGAAGAACTACTTGGTCAACCCACAGAATCATGACAAATAAAAACTGATACTGTTTTAAGTCACCAGGTTTTGGGTATGGGTTTTTATGCAATAAGAAATAAACAAAACAGTGTATTTACAGAGGCAGTAGTATTTGAAGATTGTGTCTATGAACTTCTAAAATCTTACATTTCAGACTAAATTCTGGTTACAACAAATGTGCTACAAATAATACAAAAGAACAGTGATTTATTTTCTAGAGAGCTTCCAAGGACTGAGGTTTAACAAGGAGGCCAGGTTATTGCTAAACACTGCTCTTCTTTTCCATGTATTTCATGCTTTTTAAAAAATTAAGGCTTTGGGAATGAGAGAAGCTTGTCTGTCTTCTTAACAATGTCTCTTGCAAGAAGTTCTACTATTTTTTTCCCTTTGCTATCAGTAGTTACAAGGGTTAATCTTCTGTATAAAGCAAAGACAGACTTGTCATATGTACATTCTCGTTTTCATAAGTCATATTGTAAAGAATTAATTTCTTTATAAGAATTTTATTTTAGAATGGAATTTATTTCTTGTAATTCAAACATTACATGTTTAATGGTATGTTTCTTTGATAATTTAATTCTCAAGTTTGCTATGCAGCTTCTTTTTCATACCTCACTATAAACATAACAAAAGAATGATTAAATATTAACTATTGCTAGTAACTACACTGCAGTCATCTTTACTAGTTTGACCATATTTGTGTGTAATTACACAAGTAAATGTGTATAAAGCACTTTGCTCTGACCAACTTCTCTACCTATAGGTAATACCTCTCACAAGGTGAGATAATCACACCTGAAAAGCATTCAGAACAAACAGTATATTTAGGTATTACATATTAAAAATAAGTGCTCTTATTGTCTTACCTCTGCTGTCTTTCTATCTTGGCTGCCATTTTTGGAATAAGAGTGGCTTCTTCATAAAGAGGATGCATCACACTGGCAGGCACTGAGAAAGTAGGTTGTATCTGCTGAATTTGTCTGTTTTTATTAGTACGCTGATATGCAGTGATGAGACGCCTCAAACGTGTGGTTAAAGCTGACTGAGTAGGCCAATAAATTTTATCACCTTCCATCAGATGACCACCTATATTTAAGGAAACTCATGTCAATAACAAACAAAACAAAAAAACCCAAAAACCTAAACAAATACTGTAATGAACCTCACAAAAATGGCAGAATTTCCTTACTTAAAGGAACTTTTAACTTTTAATCTGACTATGTGGGAAACCAAACCAAGCCAATCTCTCATCATAGAAAGTTTTAACTACAGGTCTGAAAACATTACAACAAACACTACGAGCAGCTCCAAGTAAGTAGGTCATAGTGGAAGTGGAATAAAGAACCACAATGTTACCCACTTAAAGAGAACTTCACTTGCACAGAAAACAGATCTTGAATTTCCAGGTCTCGTACATCTTATTGGCTAGCAAATACTCAGTATTTTGACTTAAATAAAAAGTCGAACTGAAATCCTATGAAAAGTTGAATACTATATGCTCTTTTAATTAAAGCCTTCTGTATTAAATTAATCTCAATTTAATTAGAACCAAAATACTAAAAAAGTTGTTAGGAAGGAAGACATATTTTAAAAAACACAGTGTGACAATCCTGTAACTTTTAAGCTTCTTATTTAACTAATGATGTTCAGGACCTAACTTTCTATTTCCAGGAGGTAATATTATAATTATATACACTATTCAAGGGGTAATCATTCATGCTAGGCAAATATACTCCTTCATTCCTAGTGGAACTATGGACAGTGAGGCACTGTTCCACTTGGGTGCCAACTGGGAAGGACAATACTCTTCCAACAGTATGTTCCTTCCTTGGTATCTGAAGGAAGTGGAAGCAAGACCCTGCAAAGAAAAGCTCTGCAGAAACTGAGTGATACAGAATGGTTCCTAACGGGCAGAAGAAACTAATTGAAATCTTAGAACTTTAATAATCAAGCCATGAAATAATCAAAGTTTCTATTCTGTAAAAGCTCTGTCACTGTGTAATCTGTGACAACTAAAGATAATAAATTCTCAATCAACTTCCATGTCCAATAATGATTACAACTGTCTTCAATAAAAATTTCATAAATACCTGAGATATAATGGTGTAATAGTTTACTGTTTTCATGGTATCCTGAAACATTAATTTCCACTAATATTAAGTAAAGAAATAGTTGCAATTTACCTCCATCTGCTATAACAAGATCTCCTGGTGAGGAAACATCATCCTTTTAAAAGAAACAGAAATTTGTCATAAGGCAATTGGGTCAATACATGTAAGAGAAAAGAGAAACAAGAAAAGAGCTTGTACTGGATTTTAACTTTTATTTGTCTATTACAGTCTTTATAAGAGAACTTTCTTTGCAATAGAATTTCTGATGACTGATTTAGCAAAAATAAAACTTAAATTTCTTGTTATAATTTCTCACCTCTTCATAACTTCTCTCCTGCTTTTGATACTTTAGACCAGTTACTATTTACTAAAATTATTTCCTTTCCTCTATTCAGTTTTAGGCCAGTTTCTTTTTCTCCATCCTCCTCTAACAATAAATATGCCCTAGGTTTTATTGCTAACTGTGGTTTTTTTTCATTCTACATACCCATTATCAGATTCTTCATTCCCATATTTGATTATTAGATAACCTGCAAATCTTTTCTTTTTTAGCCTTGAACAGTTTGCTTGTACTGGATATTTAATATTTATTTGTCAACAGAGCACCTCCAATTAGGTATCCCAACATTACCACAAATTTAACATAGTCATAACCTTGATGATTTTAGGCCAAAGACTACCTGCTTCTATTGTTTTAGAAAAGCTTGAAGTTAGAATCATCTTCATTCAGTACGTCTTTTTCCTGTGGTTGCTTTTAACCTTTTCTCTTTGGTTTATCTGCAGTTGCACCAGGGTGTGTTGTTTTGGGGTGGATTTAATTTCCTTTATCCTGCCAAGATCCACTTTACTTTTTGAATCTGAGCATTCATGTCTTTCTTCAAGCTGGAAAAATTCTCAGCTGATAGCTCTTAAAATAGGGCTTCTCCCTTATGTTCTCTAGTCTTTCCTTCTGGAATGCTTATTAGACATATGCCAGACTTCAAGGTAGCCTTTTCGTCTCTAAAACGTTTTCTGTATTTTCCATTGTGCTGGTTATTGATTTATTGCCTATCATACTTATTATATTATCGGCTCTAAGAAAATGGATATGGGCTCTTTAAATACTTTCTTAGCCAGCCGGTATGCGTTAAATTTTGTCAGCAGAGGGAGCCCCAGAGACACCGTAGGCGGTAAAGGGTTTTCCTTCCTGGTTCTGGGGAGCTCCTCCTGCCTTGGCTCAGCTGCCACATTCCGTCCAGCTCCTGCCAGTTCAGGCAGCCTTTTAACACCTCGTGGCCCGCAGCTTTCCCTAGCAACCTTCTCCCTTAGGTGGTTTTGCAGTGGAATGCCTCCAGCGCGACACCTAGGAAACGCTTCCATGGCAGCCCCAGCGGCAGCCTGGGTAGCCCAGCGACTGTGGGGCTCACAGCCGCAGCGGTGGGGATGTCCGCCCTGCTGGGCACAGGGCCCTTCCTCAGGCCTCTACGATGCTTACCAGCCAGTCCCTCATTATTCAATCCCCTATTAGTCAGTAGCTCCTTACACTAAAGTTTCCTCGTTCAAATCATACGGTTTCTGTCTCCTGATGGGAACAAATGGATTTATCATTCTACATTACGGATCATTATCTATTAGATACCGATTAAATATTTAATAATATCTATTTTCTAAATCATTTCTTTTTCTCACGAGCTGTGTTAATCTGCTTCTCCAGAATGTTTAAATCATATTGTGAGTTTAAAATTTTAATGATGGTACTTTCAACTTCTAAAGTTACGTATAATGTTTTTTTGTATGTCCCTAGTCTTTCAAAATTGTATCTTTAGTTTCCATTTCTTTAATTCCTTTAATCATTGAAAATTTTAGTTTTCTATTTCAATAGATCTGCTACGAGGAATTTTTAGTGGTCTAATCCTGTTCTTTGTTGTATTTGCTAACATTCACTCAATAGTACATTGTTCCTCATATTTTTAAAAATTTTTGGATTTTGATCTCACTTAACGGAGGACTTTATCTTCAGGACTCAAGTGTAGTCTGAATGAGGTGGTTTCTTCCACAGTTCTTGTTTTCTCCTTTTTGTTTTTACAGGTGCCTCAGGGTTATTACCAGTCTGGGACCCCTTTTTACATTGTTTTAGGCTTGAGGTTCCTGACATACAGATGAAGTAAAAGAATCAAAGCATAACTAAAGAAGGCTGGCTTATGGCTATGAATTCTCAGGGGAAACGACTTTCCCCTACCCAGAGCACATGGGGAGATAGATTTCCTTTCTGTTTCCCTGTGCTGCTTTCAGAATAAAAGCACTGCCCTTTGAGGGTTTGACTTTACACAGGGTTTCAGTTCTCACTGCTACACACTGGCCTGAACCACATCTCTTGTCCTTTCATAGGCAGCAATATCCAAGCCCCTTGGCTACGAAGACCACCAATTTCACCTGAAGGTTACAGCATCATCTAGTCTTTTACAACGCTCTCATAAATACTGGAGAAATTCCTTATGTCTTTTCAATATCATGCTCCCTGCTCCACAGATTTTCTGTGTTTTCATCCAACTCCTTTTTTTTCTTCTCAACTTTCCATGAATAGAACACTTAGCACCATACTTGAGCAGCTCAGAATTCCTACAGGCTCCACCATCCATTTCAAAGCTCTGTACGCAGGTATAGTTTTTATCTTTGGCTGGGTACTTTTAGTAACTAGTTCTGTTTTGGGATTTTTTCCCCTAGACACCTTCTTAGTTTCTAGCGGGGTAGCATGTGGGCAAGCCACATTTCATCCACATTTCCATACCTGCCTTCAGCTTGTCTAAAAGGGAAGACCAGGCAAATTCTGAATGATTTGTGATGTCTGTCAACTTGATTGCTAAAACTTAGCCAATTTTCTAAGTAACAGGAGGATTATGTATAATAAAAACATATGAAGGAAAAACACACAGAAGAAAAAGCAAACTAAAGAAACCATGGAATAGCTAGAATTGAGCATTTTAAAATCTGGCCCAAACCATACCTCTCTATCATCTTTAAAAGTAGTGGGGATCTTCCACATCCCTGTTAAAATACCAAAAATTGCTACCATTACTGTGCTGGACTTAAAATTTCTCTTGACAGGACAAACAAATAGAGTCTCTGTTGGGAGAACTTTTTAGTGGGTTTTAAAGGTTAGACTGAAGTCTGTTCTTTAGCCCAAGGAGCCCAAGCCATAGCATGAAGGCTGTTATATAGCAAGCAGAAGACAGCTAGTGCTTAATCTTTCTCCCACATTGACTTTTAAATGTATTATTAACCTCAAAAAAGTTTCTCTCTGTGGTAAGAAAAACAATAAAGGCCACATAACAGATAAAATGAACATCCTGCTTCTCTCAAAGTGTAATATTCTTGGCTTTCTTCTTCCCTCTTATGCTCCTAGAATTTTATAGCTTTAATGGCCATGACCATTAACAATGGTAAATTAAGGACTCATCACAAGAATAGGTGTGGGGTAGGTCTAGTCTCTTCCTTGATCACATTGTTGGACAAGTGTTAACCTATTAAGAGTATCATTAGCTCTTTTAATTTCAAACTCCAATTCTCTTACTTTTACATTATTTACAAAAACATCACTGACATGGAATATGATGATGTTGATAGAGATATATGGAAAAATCATGATTCTGAAATGCACATACCCATCCATAAAATCATTTGCCCTCTGTTCTGCAGCAACTGCTTTCTCATCTGGTTTTCCCACTCATTCCAAAAAGCACAGTGCTGGGTCAGCTCGGATAGTGTTGTATTTTTCATAACCTGGAGGGATCACCAATTATGAAAGTGAAAAGAATAAAAAGAATAAAGATGTATAACTACAAGCATTCCTTATATTTATGATGGATGATATTCCTGGACTAAAGGGACCATATATTAAAATGATATAGGCTAAGTGTGTTTTCTAGAAATTATCACAAACATCACAAGATCTGGCAATCTGTGTATTTAAAATTTTATGTTAAACTTATCAGTTAAAACGAAAAGGAGGGAAAAGTGATCACACACACACACACAACACACTTCACATAGAGAGGGGAAGCTATGTAAGACTCATGATCAGGAGGGGCAGGTCACATCCACTACCCTTTCATTAGGAAATAGAGTAACTGACAGACATAGTTTGGCAGTGTATGCTTTCTATGGTATATAATAACATGGGTATTACTGGAATAAATCTGTAGTTTGAAATCGATAAACAGAACTAGTTGAATTACCCACAGAAGATGACTACATACCTCACTTCTCACTTACCATGTTTAAAAACTCCAATAAGGAGTGACTTATCAGCATCAAAATCCCACCATTCAGCAGGAACTTCTGAGTGGTCTGGTTCTGGGACCGAAACATCAATGTCACTTAAAAAAAAAAAATCACAATATGGCATTATGAATTATTACAAACAAATCAGAGGAAGCAAAATGCTACCTAGCTCATAAAGCATTTATAGTTTTTTAAAAGACTATTTCATTTCTGAAAAATTTTCCAATTACCACCAATTTAAGTTACAAAATTGCATAATCGCAACAAAGTTACCATAAAAATGAATTAATATTCTTAAGCTCAACAGAAGGAATGTTTACTTTACTCTTAGGGAATCATATTCTTTCCACTTCAGATATACTGACAAAGGGTTCTACAGGAAAGTAGAGTCTTAGGTCAGGCAGCAACTTGACAAAAATCATTTGCTGTAAAAACCAAATGGTATATTTACTTTGTATATGAGGAGAGTGAGAGGCCGTAAGAGGTCACGCTTTAGACTTCAAAACAAGTCATGTCTCTTCTAGACCACTATTGCTAAGAAAATCACACTGAAAAATTAAGCACAGCTTACAAGTAAAGAAAAACAGCAAGCTTTCGATCTATAATTTGATTAAAACATTCAAAGTGCTCTTTCTGTGCTGTATATAAATACCATGCTGCAGAATGACAATATAATAAAGTACTAAAATCTGTAATAAATCCATGATGCTTTAGTCATTTGGCTGTTTTTATGAATATGAAACTACTACAGCATGTGTAATTTTGCAACCATTTCCTTTGCTTATCACTTGAAATCATTATTTTCCCAGAAACCTTTTGCAAGTAACATGATAACACCTCTAAAAAGGAAAAAAAGCTATGTATAGAAGGGCTCAGATGTTCACTTCTTCACCAATGATTCAAGCTATTATCTTCTTTAGCGTAGCATATAGCTAATGTCTGACAATGATTAGCAAGTATTATTACTATTATTATTATTTTTTAGCAAGTATTATTTATACACACTCATACCATTCTTATATTTTATTTGACAAGGTAGAGATTGGATAGGGTGAAATACCCAAGGAAATCAAAATTATAATTGAGAATTTCCATGTTTGGTATTCATGAGTTATCAATATTCAAAGAATTAGAGACATAATAAAATACAACACAAATTAAGTGTTATCTTAAGTCATCTCTTTGTCTTGGCACCTGAATTTCATAAATTAATTGGCAAAGAAGTATAGATTAGAAGAAATGGGGAGTCTCCTACTTACAATTAAGTTGTGTGGCAAAAAGTTCATTTGTAAGTTGGCTGTCTTTGGGAACTCAAAATAAATTTTCATAGAGGAATAGAAATCAGCAAATGGTCATTGTGTTCCTGAGTAAGTCCACAAGAATCTAATATTTAGCCACTAATTTGTTGAAATGAAGGACATTGGCAATGAAAAAGAGGACTTGTCTTATAAGTAAATAAAAAACAAAAAATGGATAAGAAATTACTTTTTATATTTTTGTTAAGTATTTTGCCAACAGATAAAGTTTTTTAACCTAAGGAATATAGAGAAATGCATGTAGATTCTTCCTTGGATTCTTAAAGAAAATATTTTGCACTTAAATGAACACCTTATTATCTCTACTTTTGCCTAATACCAGAAGGGTCACAGTCACAGTATTTTCTATCTTACTGCAGAAAAACATAGAAAAAAGAGTGATTTTTCCCTTGATTTGGCAAAAGCTAAAGAATGAATGAAGAAAAAAATACAGTTAAAGAAGATACTCATTTCTGATCATTTCCTGACTAGGACTAAACAAAGCATAAGCACCAAAAGATAAAGGAAAGCAGAAAGCACACTGAAGACAGCATTCTCCAAGGGGTTAAAAACAAAACAAAACAGTGGGTCACATAGTTCCCCTTACCAACCTTTGGGTGGCACTCTAACCGCAAAACACTGATTATCATCTGAGGTGAACTGTTTCCCTGCTTGTAAAGAGTGGAAAACATTTAGTGTACACCTAATACTCAAATGTAAGTGCCAAAGGCAGGGTAAGTGTCCGTTAACTGCTGGTCAAAGTAATTAATAAGGTGCATGTGCTCCAGTTGATTTCTGTTTTTAAAGATTCACTTCATGTGCTCTATAGCATAAAGTTTCCTTTTAATTCCCCAAGCTGGATCATTCATTTAAAATGTATTTAAGTAGCACTCACTATGTGGCAATAATAGCAATAAGACAGACACACCCATCTTTGTGAAGAGGTACCTACAATACTGTGTGATGAGTGCTATGACAGGGTACTTAGTCTAGGTATGTGCCTCACCCAGATGAGAGAGATAAGGAAAGGCTGCGTGGATGGCAGCTGAGCACTAAGAGGGCGGAAAGGGGGAAAGATGATGTTCCAGCAAGAATGCAAAGGACTGCAGGCATTAGTAATCATGGCACATTTGAGAGATATGGACCTGAAGGTCAGAAGAGAGATGAGGGATGGAGACAGACTTGGGATTCACCAGTACAGAAAGAAAAACTGATGCCACAGAAAAGATGAGAACATCCAAGAAGAGTAAGTGAAAAGGAGAGGGCATTTAAGAGACAGGCAGAAGAGGAACCTGTAAAACAGCAAGCAGAAGGCTAAAAAAAAGAAAATGTATAGTAAAATGGTTTTACAGAGGCATTTTTCAAAAAAGGAAGTGGTCAATAAAGGTAAAGTATGATAAACACTACTGCTATAGCCATGGGGGTTAGCAGCAAGCATGTTGGCGAAGAACTTCTTAAAGTGGGTGGTAGAGGTGGAGGTAGAAGCTGAATGGTGGTGGATGCATAGGGAATCGGAGAGGAGAAAAAGGACACAGCAAGTACAGATACTTCTTGAAAGGAATTTGACTGTGAAATCAAGGACAGTAATAACACAGTAGTGTGAGGAGATACGGGGTCCAAAAGTAGTGTGTGTGTCTGTGTATGCACCGAGATGTAAACTGTTAAAATCCAGATGAAAAGCCAGAGATGGGGGAACGCTAAGGAAAATTTAGGGATAATTTCATAGATTGCAGTTCCTGGCAAATTATAAGTAGAAAGGTCCAAGGGAAAAAGTAGTCAATCAGTCAACAAATACTACTGTGTTACTATGTCCCAGATTCTAGGGGCTGGGAATACAATGCTCAGTGAAACAGATTACATACCTAACTTTCAAATAGCTTAAATCGTTAATGGGAGGAGAAAAGTAACATAAAAATAAAAATAAATTTTAACAGTAATAGGCATCATGAATGAGATAAAATCAGGTTAAGTAGTCTTGAGTGGTGAGGGAAGGCCTGTCTGAGGAGGTAAAACTTGAGCTGACACCTGATTGATTTGAGGCAGTGCTGTGGAAGGTCAGAGGAAAGAGTATTTGTACCAGCAGGAACAGCACAGAATGAGCTTGGCATGGTGGAGGAACAGAAACACCAGTGTGGTGAGCGCTGTTGATGAGGGACAGAGGGAAAGAAGAGGTCGTAGAGTTATGTAAGGCCTGCAGGCCATAGGGAGTTTGGATTTTATTCTAAGAGAAATGAAAAGCACCTGGAAGGTTTTAAGAAGAGGCGTGTCATCACCTGATTTTTGCTTCAGAAAGATCACTCTGGCTGCTGTGTTAATGATAGACTGTAGAAAGGAAAAAGTGGAGGCAGAGAGACCCAATTAGGAGGACACAGCAGAAGTCTGAACAACAGGTAATGGTGGCTTGGACTAGGGATTTGGCAGACAAGACAGTGAAAAACACTCAAATTTGGCAGGTCTTTGAATAGGGTTTGAGGGGAAGAGAAGACTCAAGAATGGTACCACAGCAACCACGTAGTACATTTACTGGGATGGAGGAGACCTGTACATGGAAGTTAGGAGGGAAAGGATCAGTCAGACAGAGAAGATTTGGCAGAGCCAGGAAAAAGTTTAAGATGTCAATTTAGACTTTCAAGTGGAAATGTTGGAAGGCCCCTACTCAGAGATTAGAGGTCAGAGAGAAGTCTGGGATGAATATGTAAATTTGAGATAATATTCAATATGTTGAGACTGCATGAGTTTAACTAAAGAGAAGGGATAGACAAGGAAGAGCTGAGGACAGAATTCCTGGCCAAACCAATAGTTAAAAGAGATCTGTTAGAGGAATAAGAGCTAGCAAAGGAAAATGAAAAGGAAAGGCCAGTGAGGGAAAAGGAGAGCCACGTTGTATAGTAGACCAGATGCCATTGAAGCCAGCATTTCAAGAATAAGGGAGAAGTAGAATAAGGCCAAGGAACGGAGAGACTAGGGTATTGGATGGATCACATGTGGACACGAAAGTCAGGCACCCATGAAACCTCTTCCACTCTAACAAGAGGAAAGAAAAGAATGAGCCCAGAAAGATTAAGTTTTACATATGACGGCAGAAAGCTACTACTACTGCTGTTACTGTGTTATAACGTTTAGTGACAGAGCCAAATAGCAGATAACAGGAAAGGCAATAAATTGGCACAGGTTAATTCTCTAAATTTGGTAGGATTTCTTCTTGTTGATTTCAGAGAAGAAGCCTTTTAAGGTATAATTTTCGGGTCATACAGTTTTTGTCTTGTCATGTTATTGAAAAATAAATATAAACATGCTATTTAATTTACCTTGCATCAACTCCATCAAATACTTTCTGACACTCACTTCCAATGACTTCTTGCTTTAGGTAATAGAGCATTCTTACACGAAGCAAAACCCTAAAATGAGGGAAAAGAAATCAAGTCACAAATGTATTAATCATTTAAGAAAATTCTACTAAGGTTAAAATTAGAAAAGAATTTGTACATAGATTTTTCATTACAAAATAAATTTGATTAAATCTCACTACCATATACATAAAAGAGGTTTCTCCAAAATCTTCACACTCATCATTATTTAATATCCAAGTAAGATATCATGAGATCATTTGGAAGCCAGTTTTATTTCTCTCTCTGTTGATGAAAACAGTGACATAGAGGTACAATGATTTGCTGAAGGATACCCTGTAAGATTAAGATTAGGGTTGGTCCTAGACCACACTGACTCTGCACTCAAAATCAGCATGCTTTAAGACTGTTAATAAATTCAGAAAAGTAAACTTTTACTGAGTTGTGTTAAAAACACACCCTACTACCTACTTATTACAGTGGTGTTTTATATGTTTTTTGTAGCCTTCATCTTGAAGTAGCTGCTCAGGATTGTATTTTCGAAGCCATTCTGCTTTCTGTATATCAAATGAACTTGTTTGAGTCTTTACTTTCTTTCCTTTTCGGCCCCTGGGTACAGGGGCTGATAGACCTGTGAAAATGAAAGGCACATGTGAAATGAGGTAATTTGTATAAAGACCTGCAACTTGAAACATTTAAATGCAAGAAATTTCTGAACACTTTCAAAGGTCTGTGCAGGCTATACAGAGATCTTTAAAATAATAATGGTAATGATACTGACCAAAGCACAAGATGAGTTAATATGACTTAAAAAAATTTTTTTTTACTTTGGTATCATTAATCTACAATTACATGAGCGACATTATGGTTACTAGACTCCACCCATCATCAAGTCCCCACCACATACCCCATTACAGTCACTGTCCATTAGTGTAGTAAGATGCTATAGCATCACTACTTGTCTTCTCTGTGTTGTACAGCCCTCCCCATGCCCCCCACCCCACATTATGTCTGCTAATTGTAATGCCCCCTTTCCCCTTATTCCTCCCTTCCTACCCATCCTCCCCAGTCCCTTTCCCTTTGGTAACTGTTAGTCCATTCTTGGGTTCTGTGAGTCTGCTGCTGTTTTATTCCTTCAGTTTTTTTCTTTGTTCTTATACTCCACAGATGAGTGAAATCACCTGATACTTGTCTTTTTCTGCCTGGCTTCTTTCACTGACCATAATACCCTCTATCTCCATCCATGTTGTTGCAAGTGGTAGGATGTTTTCTTCTTATGGCTGAATAATATTCCATTGTGTCTATGTACCACATCTTCTTTATCCATTCATCTACTGATGGACACTTAGGTTGCTTCCATATCTCGGCTGTTGTAAATAGTGCTGCAATAGACATAGGGGTGCATGTCTTTTTTCGAACTGGGCTACTCCATTCCTAGAAGTGGAACTGCTGGGTCAAATGCCATTTCTATTTTGAGGAACCTCCATACTGCTTTCCACAATGGTTGAGCTAATTTACATCCCCACCAGTAGTGTAGGAGGGGTTCCCCTTTCTCCACAACCTTGCCAACGTTCGTTGTTGTTTGTCCTTTGGATGGTGGCGATCCTTACTGGTGTGAGGTGATATCTCATTGTGGTTTTAATTTGCATTTCTCTGATCATTAGCGGTGTGGAGCATCTTTTCATGTGCCCGTTGGCCATCTGAATTTCTTCTTTGGAGAAGTTTCTGTTCAGATCCTCTGCCCATTTTTTATTTGGATTATTTGATTTTTGTTTGTTGAAGTACGTGAGCTCTTTATATATTTTGGATGTCAATCTTTTAAAAGATCTGTCATTTATGAATATATTATCCCATACTATAGGATGTCTTTTTGTTCTATTGATGATGTCCTTTGCTGTATAGAATCTTTTCAGCTTGATATAGTCAAGTTGATGACTATCTCCTGGAGAAGGGGGGATGCTATTGTAGGAGGTCTTTTGTGATACACTCCTATAGCTCCCTGAACTTCTTTTTTAAAATATATTCACAGTTGACAACTGTTTGTTCTAGATCTGTTTTCCTCAAGGGTTAACAAGCTCTGTGAAGGCAGAGAACATGCTTGTCTAGTTCCTTACTATATCTTCAGTGCATGGCAAAGGACTTGCCATACAGTAGGTACTCACTAAACAGTTGTTGAATATGTGAATGCATGAATAGCTTAATGAGTGAATAAATGAGTAAATGAATAATCAGACCCCAGGAACCAAAATTTTCAACAACCAGATGGATTTCCTTTCTTTCTTTGAATCTTTTTAAAACTGAGATATAATTGACACAAAACAGTGTATTCGTTTAAGGTGTACAACATAATGATTTGACATGCCTATATACTGTGACATTAACATCACTATCAGTTTAGTTAATATCTATCACCACACATAGTTACAATTTATTTTCTTGTGACATGAACTTTTAAGATTTACTCTTAGTAGCTTTCAAATATGCCATACACTATTGTTAACTATAGTCACCATGCTGTACATCACATCCCCAGGACTTATTTATTTAATAACTGGAAGTTCGTACCTTTTGACCCCCTTCACCTATTTGGCCCACCCGATATCCCCAAAGGCAAATTCTGGCGCGCTAAGACCCCCACCCGTTAAGATCCAATCAGCAACGCAGAACACACCCTACCCCTACTCCTTAAAAATGCTTCCTCACCCACGAGCTGCTGCGCCCTCTCTCTGGGGTCAGCCATGTTCTCTTTCAGATAATAAAATCTGTTGTGTGGGCCCATCTCCTGACTCGTTCTGGGGTAAGGAGGGTCCCAGCGAGATACCCTTTCAATCCCCCACGTCTGACAGCCACCAATCTATTTTATGCATCATGCGTTCGGATTCTTTTTCTTTTTTTAGATTCCACATATACATGAGATCCTACAGTCTTTGTCTTTCACCGACTTAATTCACTTAGTGTGATGTCCACCCAATTCATCTATGCTTTCACACACTGCAGGATTTCCCTCTTTCTTATGCTTGAATAATATTCTATTGTATATGTAATACATACGCCACATTTCCTTTATCCATTCCTCTGGTAGGGGAGTGTTGTGTATTTTCCTCGGTGCTTGTCCCCGCCGCGACAAAGAACTGAAGGACAGTGACACAGTAGTGAAGCAGAGTAAAAGTCTTATTTAAAGTTATTTAAAGAGAGAAGTGAAGAAGGCAACCTCAGCAAGAAGAGGTGCCCTGAAAGGTTGGAGAGAGTAAGTATAAGATTAAAAGGTTACACACTTAGGAAGTCTAGGCGACCTCAGAGAGAGGAGCGCCCCGAAAGGCTGGGCATACCCCTTTTAAGGGTTCTTTAGGGCTGTGACTAGGGGCTGGAGGTACAGTCTTGTTAAGTGCTTTTTGAATACTTAGAATTAACTTAACACAAGGAACTTCCTGCTCTGATTTCTCTCTGCCATACACGGAGTCTTGGTCAGGGAGCATATCAAACAGGCTGCCTGCCCAGCCCACAAGGTGGGCTGAGTTATTGTCTGTTTGCTAAAGAGTAAGTTTAGAATCTTACATTTTTAACTTTCTGGGTATTAAAATACAATCTTCCAGATGGAATCTTTCCTGCCTTTTACTAAGTTGTTTACAGCTGGGCCTGCATGATTAACACAATGAAGACCATGGGCTATGCTGAGGTACCCTCCTTTATCTGGGGAATATTCAAACATTCCAGGCCAAGTTGCTCCCGGCTTCTGGAGCTTTAATTGATTAATTTTCAGTCTCTTTAGTGGACTTTCTGGCCTTTTTCTCTTTCCACCCCGCTCATATCTATTTTCCTGCCTAACACCTCCAACAATGTACACTTAGGTGGTTTGCATATCTTGGCTATTATAAATAATGCTGCAATGAACATGGGGGTGCAGAGATCTTTTAGAGTTAGTGATTTCATTTTCTTCAGATAAATACCGAGTAGTGGCCCAACTGCCTAGGAGGCCTGATTAGTGTTAAAGGAAGATTTCTGAGCCCCACTCCAGATCTGTGTTAACAATTGACTCAAGAATCCACGTTAAAGTATCTTTTAAGTTGTTTTGTGGAATCCCCAAGTGAGTCTGAAGCCCTCTTAAAGCTGCTACAACATTCGTCTATGCTATTCTGCCTTCCCTGGAGGCCTGGCCATATACTGCAGGGGTATCATCAGACCCTCACCAGATCAGAGGGATACTCCAAACATGCAGTCTCTCTGGAGCTTTGGAAAATCTGAGTGGTCTCAGGCTTGTCCACCTGCCAGGATGAACCCCCAGAGCCGTCCCCTTCATAGGTTATCACTTCCAGACATAGACTGCTCTATTTAGGCCAGACCTAAAATGTCCACACACACACACTACACTGACTCAACCATATTAAGAGAGAAGATGCTGTGGTTCTCAACCAGAGTTGCCCATCGTCTAAAATGAGAGCCCAAGTAGTCTCTACCTCCTGGTACACCTCCTCTGCAACACCCCCAAGTAAACAATGTCCCATCTTTGCTTATTCAAGGTTAGTGACAGGGAGTCCCCTCCTGAGGAAGGTTATCTCTCACTGCTAGAAAGTTCCTGGACACACTGTATCAAAGGCTGCCTCCCAAACGTGGCTCCTTACGGTGGGTCTCATCAGGCTAAAGACACTTGTCCATTTCCTCCCCGTCTGAGTAGAACTAAATTGTCTTTTAGTAACATCTCTGTACAGTGTTGATGTTGTTTTTCACCTGGGCTGCCGCTGAGCCCACGTATCCTTTCATGGTGGTCGGATAGTCATAATTATCCTTTTTGAGGGAGAGGAGCATAACGATTAGGTTGTCACTGTATGATGTCATTGTGTCATGAGTTTTTTAAATTCATATTAAAATTGGCTCTCATTCCCACTCTATGAACTCACTCAGGCCCCTCACTTTGCCTTAGAGCACTTGTAATGTCCCTCCCAGAGTGACTTTGAAATGTGATGAGCTTCTCCTCACATTCCTATCCGCTATACATCCAGAGCCCCAAGCGGAAAGTCTACCCCTGAGCAGAACACCTTTCCACTGCCTGGGTCATCTATAGGCCCCTTAACCTCTTGGTTTCTTGAAGTCTTACTTGTAAAATCACAAAGGTTCTATGAATTACCATTTGGGGCAGGGCAAGGTTAAGAAGAACTTGTCTCTGCTTTTATTTTTCCCACCTGGAGTGCCTACCCTCTCCTCTCCATAGGTCCCAAGGCCCCTTTCCCATCAGGACCACTGCCAAGGAGCCTTCCCTGATTCCCTAGTCCACACAAATCTCTGCCTTTCCAACTGTGGAATCCTTAGGCTCAGTGCCAAACACCCTGGCTGTCTCTTAGGTAAATCTTGCCCTTCAAGCCAATCTCACAATGTGGGACTCTTGCCCTCCCGTGACAGCCCACAGGTACATTCTACAGGAAATGGCTACTTGACTAAGGCATGGATACGGAGGGCTAGATGGAAGGGCCAGGTAGGGTGCCCCTCTGCCTCAACCCTGCTCTCTTCCGCAAGAGAGCCTGAAGCCTGTCCGTCAAGTCGCAAGGTTCCGTATGTGACCTCACTGGGAATCGATGACCTCACTGTTGCCGTGGCAGCGGGACCACACAAACATAGTGGCAGTTTGAGGCCAGACAGCAGTCTGGCTGCCTGAGTGAGGCATCGCTCTCACGATGTGTGACCGCATCATCTACATCCAGTGTAATTTATCCTCTGTGCCCTGGCAGGGCTGCACAGCAGGTAGGCCGAGGCGGGATATCTTTACAAGAGTCATTGGTGGGCACACAGCCTCACCTGGCTGCCACCTAGCTTCTCCTTTCGGGCTGGCACTCAACACGTCAGAACTACCCCAGCTGTTAACTAGTACCCGGTGTTCCTGCTCACTGCTGAGGGCAAGTGAAATGTCATCCCTGGGCAAGCGTTCAGAAAGTTACTAATCTTTGTAAATGTAGCCTTCCCTCCACCTTTGGGCTACAAGTGCTTCCTTCCAGACACTTGGGGAAATGGCAAGTGAATGATACTGAGGTAGGAATGAGGCTGGCCTGTTCTAGGAACAGCAGAAGAGCCAGTGTGATGGTTAGCCTCTTAGCAAAAGTCAAGAGCATTTCTGTGTAAATGGAGCAGTTTGAGAAAGAGCTGTTGAGGGACACTCATAACCTCACCTTCCAACCTGGGCCACTTCACCATGCTGTCCACATGGGTCCCCTCAGACACATCCCAGACTGAGCCTCTGAGTAGCAGGCAAAAGGGTGTCATACCGATGGGAAGAGCAGAAGAGTCAATGGGAGTGATAAAGGGAAACTGAGACCTAACGGCTGAGGAAAAGACGTCCCAGAGGTTGTGCTGATGTGAGCCTAGACTAGGTACCCACATCCTGACCTGAGCCTCCTGGTCACTCTGCTTTGATTTGGCCTTTTTCAAAACTACATCAAAGTATCAGAGGGCTAGAGTTCAGCGTGGTTGAAAAAGGCAACACAAATGGGGTTCAAAGGGAGAGGGGTTCTTAACTGATTCGTGTAAGATTATTTTTTCCAACACATGAAAGGTATTTCCACTAAAACCGCCTTGGAAGTGACAGGCTTTAACAAATACTTCCTCACTTGTGGAAGGGAGAGATGGAGGGGATCCTGATTGCAATAATTTTCAGGTTGAGTTTTTTTCTGGGAATGGGGAACAGATTTCCTGGTCTCCTGCTGCCACAGGCTCCACGGAATTGCTCTTGCAGCCAACATCGCTTCTCTAGGGGATTCATAGAGGTGATGGGCCAAGTCTGGGTTTTAGATGCCAAGCAGATCGAATGGCTTCAGCCAGAAACTGAGAGAGACATGACAGAGGGAAGGTTCTGGTAGGACATTGTGTACAGGAGAAGTGACTGATCAGTTCTGGTTTTCTTTGCAGCAGCAGCAGTGGCGGCAACAGCGGCTTCCCCATCCCCTACACCTGGGTACCACCACGTCCTCTACAAAGGGCGTGGTGAAACCCAGGTGAGCTGGCACGGGGAGACGTACTGCCTGGTTGGAGCCTACCGGTGCTATGGGGATGCACCCATTCCCACCCCAAGTGTGCCCACCCCAGCAATGGTGCCCAACCCATCAAAGATGGAAGTGGAGAAGCCGGTCTCCAGGCGGGCTCCCAAGAGACCTTCAACAAACTCGTTCTCAGATGAAGAACTAGGTTGCCCCCCGGCCAAAATTCAGCGGCTACAACCTAGTCCCAAGAAGGAGACGCCACAGAAGCGTGCTGGCAGAGCCACTGCTAGAAGGAAGACACGACGTTAACAGCTGAAATACAGTGGTCCCATTTCCCAACCCCATCACCACCTCCCACCCCACATTAACTGTAGTTTTCTAATAAATTTCTAGTTATTGTAATAATTTATTGGCTGCAGTTATGTATTTATTAGTCACATACTGTTAATAAAAGTGCCATCTTTTCCTAGCGCCAGTATGTTGTGTTGTCTCAGAGCCCGGGGAGCTTCGGCCAGGCGCACCCACACGATGTGTATCCTTGTGTCTTGCCCCAGTCCAGTCTTGGGGCCACCTGGCCATGGGGACATGCCCTGGTTGGGGCAGGATTCTGGGCGGCTGGCCCCCTGCCCACCTCCTGGGGTCGTCACAATCGGTCCCAGGCTGAGCCCACATTCCCATCCTCGCATGCTTTGGTGCCGGCCCACCACTTCCCTGGTTAATGCAGCAGCCGGGAGCCAGAGCTTCCATGCTTCCATTAAAAGAACTGTCATTTATGAGTATATTCTCCCATACTATAGGACGTCTTTTTGTTCTACTGATGATGCCTTTGCTGTATAGAATCTTTTCAGCTTGATGCAGTCCCACTTCTTCATCCTTGCTTTTGTTTTCCTTGCCTGGGGGGATATATTCATGAAGAAGTTGCTCATGTTTATGTCCAAGGGATTTTTGACTATGTTTTTTTCTAGGAGTTTTATGTTTTCATGACTTACATTCAGGTCTCTGATTCTGTTGAAATTTACTTTTGTGTATGGGGTTAGACAATAATCCAGTTTCATTCTCTTACATGCAGCTGTCCAGTTTTGCCAATACCAGCTGTTGAAGAGGCTCTCATTTCCCCACTGTATATCCATGGCTCCTTTATCAAATACTAATTGACTGTATACGTTTGGGTTAATATCTGGACTCTCTATTCCACTGGTCGGTGGGTTCGTTCTTGTGCCAGTAACAAATTGTCTTGATTACTGTGTCTTTGAGGTAGAGCTTGAAGTTGGGAATTGAGGTGCCACATGCTTTATTATTCCCTGTGATGAATCCCACTTGATCATGGTATTTGCTTTGGCTATTTGGGGTATTTTGTGGTTCCATATGAATTTTAGAACTATTTGTTCCAGTTCATTGAAGAATGCTGTTGGTATTTTGATAGGGATTGCATTGAACCTGTAGATTGCTTTAGGGAGGATGGCCATTTTGACAATATTAATTCTTCCTAGCGAAGAGTATGGGAAGAATTTCCATTTGTTAGTGTCCTCTTTAATTTCTCTTAGGAGTGCATGTAGTTTTCAGGATATAGGTCTTTCACTTTCTTGGTTAGGTTTATTCCTAGGTATTTTATGCTTTTTGATGCAATTGTGAATGGAATTGTTTTCCTGATTTCCCTTTCTGCTAGTTCATCGTTAGTGTATAGGAAAGCAACAGATTTCTGTGTATTAATTTTGTATCCTGCAGCTTTGCTGAGTTCCGATACTAATTCTAGTATTTTTGGAGTGGAGTCTTTAGGGTTTTTTATGTACAATATCATGTCATCTGCAAATAGGGATAGTCTGACTTCTTTACCAATCTGGATTCCTTGTATTTCTTTGTTTTGTCTGATTGCCAGTAGGACCTCCAATACTATGTTGAGTAACCGTGGGGAGAGTGGGCATCACTGTCTTGTTCCTGATAATGGAGGAAAAGCTTTCAGCTTCTCGCGGTTAAGTATGATGTTGGCTATGGGTTTGTCATATACGGCCTTTATTATGTTGAGGTACTTGCTCTCTATACCCATTTGGTTAAGAGTTTTTTATCATGAATGGACATTTAATTTTGTCAAATGCTTTCTCAGCATCTATAGAGATGACTGTATGGTTTTTGTTCTTCTTTTTACGGATGTGGTGGATGATGTTGATGGATTTTCCAATTTTGTACCGTCCTTGCATCCCTGTGTTGAATCCCACTTGATCAAAGTGTAAGATCCTCTTGATGTATTTTTGAATTCTGTCTGCTAATATTTTGTTGAGTATTTTTGCATCTATGTTCATCAGGGATATTGGTCTGTAATTTTCTTTCTTGGTTGGGTCTTTGCCTGGTTTTGGTATTAGAGTGATGCTGGCTTCATAGAACGAGTTTGCAAGTATTCCATCACCTTCTATTTTTTTGGAAAACTTTATGGAGAATGGGTATTATGTCTTCTTATTATGTATGGTAAAATTCAGCGGTGAATCCACATGGCCTGGTAGTTTTGTTCTTCAGTAGTTTTTTGATTACTGATTCAATTTCGTTGCTGGGTAGGTCTGTTTAGATTTTCTGTTTCTTCCTTGGTCAGTCTTGGAAGGTTGTATTTTTCTAGGAAGTTTTCCATTTCTCCTAGGTTTTCCAGCTTGTTAGCATATAAATTTTCATAGTACTCTCTAATAATTCTTTGTATTTCTGTGCGTTCTATCGTGATTTTTCCTTTCTCATTTCTAGTCTGTTTATGTGTGTAGATTCTCTTTTTCTCTTATTAAGTGTGGCTAGGGGCTTATCTATTTTGTATATTTTCTCAAAGAACCAGCTCTAGGTTCCCTTGATTTTTTCTATTGTTTTACTCTTCTCAATTTTATTTATTTCTTCTCTGATCTTTATTATGTCCCACCTTCTGCTGACTTTGGGCCACATTTGTTCTTCCTTTTCCAGATTCAATAATTGTGACTTCAGACTATTCATTTGGGATCCTACTTCCTTCTTCAAATAGGCCTGGTTTGCCATATACTTTCCTCTTAGAACTGGCATTCCTGCGTCCCACAAAAATTGGGGCTTTTTGCTGTTGTTGTCATTTGTCCCCATATATTGCTTGATCTCTGTTTTAATTTGGTCGTTTATCCATTGATTATTTAGGAGCATGTTGTTAAGCCTCCATGTGTTTGTAAGCCTTTTAGCTTTCTTTACACAATTTATTTCTAGTTTTGTACCTTTGTGATCTGAGAAGTTGGTTTGTAGAATTTCAATCTTTTTGAATTTACTGAGGTTCTTTTTGTGGCCTAGTCTGTGGTCGATTCTGGAAAATGTTCCATGTGCACTTGAGAAGAATGTGTATCCTGCTGCTTTTGGGTGTGGAGTTCTGTAGATGTCTGTTAGGTCCATCTGTTCTAGTGTGTTGTTCAGTGCCTCTGTGTCCTTACTTATTTTCTGTCTGGTTTACCTGCCCTTTGGAGTGAGTGGTGTGTTGAAGTCTCATAAAATGAATGCACTGCATTCTCTTTCTCCCTTTAATTCTGTTAGTATCTGTTTCACACATGTCGGTGCTCCTGTGTTGGGTGCATATATATTTACAATGGTTATATCCTCTTGTTGGACTGACCCCTTTAGCATTATGTAATGTCCTTCTTTATCTCATTTCTTTGTTTTGAAGTCTATTTTGTCTGATACTAGTACTGACACACCTGCTTTCTTCTCCCTATTGTTTGCATGAAATATCTTTTTCCATCCCTTCACTTTTAGTCTTATGTATATCTTTGGGTTTGAGGTGAGTCTCTTTTAAGCAGCATATAGATGGATCTTGCTTTTTATTCATTCAATTACTCTGTCTTTTGATTGGTGCATTCACTGCATTTACATTTAGGATGATTATCGATAGATATGTACTTGTTGCCATTGCACGTTTGGATTCATAGTTCGGAAATCTTCAAAGGTAGCCTCTTTCCTATCTAACCTTCTAACATCTCTCTTATTATGCTATTATAAACACAGTCTGGTGATTCTTTATTTCTCTCGTTTCTTATTCTTATTCCTCCATTTTTTATGTTAGATGTTTTATTCTGTACTGTTTTGTGCTTCCTTTGTTTTTGTGGATAGTTGATTTTATTTTTTGCCTTTAGTTAGTATTTGGTTGGTCAGCTTTCTTTGCTGTGATTTCATTTTCTCTGGTAACATCTATTTAGTCTTAGCAGTGCTTCCGTCTAGAGCAGACCCTTTAAAATACCCTGTAGACGTGGTTTGTTGGAAGCAAATTCCCTCAACTTTTGCTTGTCTGGGAATTGTTTAATCCCTCCATCAAATTTAAATGATAATCGTGCTGGATACAGTATTCTTGGTTCAAAGCCCTTCTGTTTCACTGCATTAAATAGATCATGCCATTCTCTTCTGGCCAGTTAAGGTTTATGTTGAGAAGTTGTGGGTGTGTTCTCCTGCAAGAACAGTGAGCCTTTGTGCCTTCCGGACCTTGTGCCAGCTTCCACTGCCTGTCCCGGTTAGCTGCACGCTAGGAGGAGACTCTGTGTGGTTGCTGTGGGTGGGGCCACTTCCCAGCTGCTCTGCACCTGTGGCAGGTCAGCTGGGTTACTTGTAGTGCCAGCCAGGGGGAACGAATGGCAGGCTGCTTATCACTGTGAGGTGCTTCGGGGCTTCTTTACCCACCAGGGTTTAGGGGGCCTGAAGTTTCTCAAGATTCCCAGCCTGCTGGGCTGAGTGTGGTGGCAGAATTTCGTTCAGCTCTTGAGCCCTCGTCCCTTTAAGACTTTTAAACAGCTCTCGCTTTTCTTTTGCGCCAGGGGAACCCGCTGTGGGGACCGGCTCGCAGTCTCTGTCTCAGATTCTACCCTTCTGTTTCTCTAATATCCAGCACACCATGCAATGTGTGTCCTGCACTCCCGGTGCAGATTACTAGGGCTGGTTATTAAGCAGTCCTGTGCTTCCACTCCCTCCCCACTCTGACTCGTTTCCTCCTGCCAGAGAGCTAGGGTGGGGGGAGTACTCGGGTCCCGCTGGGCTGTGGCTTTGTATCTTACCCCCTTCATGAGATGCTGAGTTCTTGCACACATAGATGTAGCCTGGCTGTTGTACTGTACCCTCTGGTCTGTTGTTTAGGAATAGTTGTGCTTGTTGTATTTTAAAAATATATACAGTTTTGGGAGATTTCTGCTACCCTACTCACAACCACCATCTTTAGCCAAAGTCAGTTAATGTGATTTTTACACACACATTAACACATCTTCCTCCAAATACTCAACAATTCTGTCTCAAATTAATCATTCTGATCTCCTTTCTGTT
This sequence comes from Manis pentadactyla, assembly GCF_030020395.1. Taxonomy (NCBI): domain Eukaryota; kingdom Metazoa; phylum Chordata; class Mammalia; order Pholidota; family Manidae; genus Manis; species Manis pentadactyla. The sequence continues at coordinate 40,524,310 of NC_080033.1, forward strand.
CTAAAACACATTTTTTCCAAATGTAAAAACCAAAAGCTCAAACCTGTTCTTCAGCTTTGCTTTTGGCTTCCCTAGTTACAAATAGTAAGTTTTGGCCTCTTGATTTTCAAAATGAATTTTACTAATAAAATGCATCAGGTTTAGCCATTGTGAGCTCCTGCTTAAGAGAGCTAAATTTGTTTTATTTAATACTTTTGTTGTAAAATATTTCAAAAATAGAAAAAAGTATTCCACTCTTAATCTTAACACAGTCCCTATTTGGTTAGCTTTTTTTGAAAGGAAATATACATAGCTGGAGTCTAATTTTCTCCTTCCTTCCAAGCATAATCACTTCCTTGAATTTGTTTTTTGTATTTGATACACATTTATAACTCTATATTGGAGAAATATTTAGTACTGAAGTTTTCAGGCATTATATAATACAAGTAATTCTGTAACTGGTTACTCTCATTTTTAAAAGATTTATAATGGCTGATTCATGAGGTTCTAATTCATTCATCTTAATTGCTGTGTAAAAATTTGTTTTATGGCTTTACCACATTAATGTCAAATCACGTTTAAGTTGTTTCACTTATAATTTTTCACAATTATTAATAAAGCAGTTTTGTTTCCTCCTTTCAATAGTTACGTATCTTTTCCTTGATTTATTCTACCAGTGAGAGTTCTATTACAATAGTAAGGAGAAGCTTGATGTGGATTTGTTCATTCCTCCTTTAAATTTTGGTGATTTTTACCTTTATACTTTGGGAGTATTTTGTGTGGTGCATACACATTCGTACTTTTTATGTCTTCTTTTATAGCTGGCCTTTTTTTTTATTATGTCGTATTCCTTTTTTATCCCAAATAATGCCTTTCACATTAAGTTGCATTTGTTGTTATGTCAATACTATTTTGTAACTAAGTCCTCTTCACCCTTGTCAGTTTGGAAACTAAAACAGTGCATATTTAAACATTTTCCTAATAACATATATGTTCTACATTTTTAAACTTCTCACTAGCAAAGTTTCTCAGATTCATCACTTAATCTTATTTTCATTTGTTACATGTTTATGCTTTACAACTCTTTGTACTTTAAATGTTTCTATAGCACTTGTTTTTTCAAAATAACAAGTGTATTTGAATTATCTCTGAAGGTATTAATAGTTTTAAAAAAGCTGTCTTCTCCTTTTAGTCCTTGTTTCTTTCAAGTTAATTTTATGTTTTGTTTTTAGTATCTATCTCTCATGTTGGAGAATTCCCTCAGAAGTCTGTTATCTTTGGTCGTTTGCTCATTTAGGAATGGCAAACCAAAAGCCAAAAGCCAAAAGCCAAAAAAACAAAAGAAAAGTTGACAGGTAGTCTGAATGGTTGAAGCTTACTGACTGAACTCCTTGAAGGGTAAGCTGGCTTTTTCTTATTACATCATTATCTTTAAGATTTGGCCTGGTTAGATTCACCAAAGAAATTCCTTAGTCTTCTTAAGGATGGCATTACCAAGTATATATATATATATATATATTCATTTAATCCCCATTTAGTAGCGCCATACCTCAAATACCAATGCAACCCAGAGATCTTCTATTTTACCCTCTCCAGATAATACACTTTCCATGATGCTTCATTCTGGCTACGTGGAACTGAAAAGGGTATTTAGTGATCTGACCTGCTCTAAAGAACTTTCCGTCAAAGCCCCTTTCCTTTAAGTCCCACTTTCAGGCTTCCTTATGTCACAAACTCCTGACGCTTCTGGGCAAATCTGTGAAGCAAATCAGGTGGTTGTTGCCTTTTCTTACTGCTGACCTAGGATTTAACTCTCCTTGGTTCATTAAGTCAGTTGCCACTGATAGATTATCTGCTTCAAAGTTCCAGAATTTTGTTACTTCCTTTCCCATTCTCTCCACTTTTGAGGGTTTATGCCTATCTATTTTTTAATTATGGAATTAAGCATACTCAAACATAGGTGGAATAACACAACAGAATCATCAGGTCCCATCATTCAACTTCAATAATTATAGGCTCATGGCCACCTCTGCTTCATCTATATCCTGTTCACTCCCCAACTTCCCATATTATTTTGAAGTAAATCTAAGATATCAATCATTTCATTGATAGATATCCAAGTATCTTTTAGCAATAAGTAAATAAGGCCTTCTTAAAACAAAACATACCAAAAAACCCACCAAACTACACTTCCACTATCAGCCCCAAGAAATGCAGTAACACTTCCTTAGTATGTGGCATACCAATATACAATTATCTAATAATAAAGACAATAAAAATTTTTTCCTTGGATTTCTGTTTCAATCAGGAACCAAATAAGGCCTGCACCATAACTGGTTGAAGACTCTTAAATCTCCTGTAGGTTATAGTAGAGTTTTCAGTCTTGGCATTTTGAGAAGCACAGCTCTTCCTTTTTGGGTGGCTCACTGCATCGTTCCCCTCTACCTACTAGATGCCAGTAATGTGCTCATAGTTGTGAGAACCCTTGGTTGGAGGTTCTCCAACCAAGATGGATGGAGGAAAGACTGGGACACAAAATTGTGTCTTGTTGAGAACCATTGGTTTATAGATGGCCTCTCTTATGTCCTCCGCTCCTACTATTTATTTGTTGAACAATGTACCAGGATCATCAATGAAACTTGTTTTTCAATTGTCTAAAATTGGCAACATGCTCATCACTAAGGAAGATGCTAAATAAACTATGGAATATCCATACTATAAACTACTAAGCAGGCATTTTAAAAATGAGATAGATTTACACAAATACAGGTGGGAAGACCTTTAAGACCTACTCTTTGTCACCAACTTAGAAATGGACACATTGTTTGATGACAATATGTAAAACCCAACCAAACTATTAACACTGATATTTTCTAAATTGGAACTTGAATTGACAGTGAAGGTTAAGGGATCTTTAACATTACCTGTAATCCTTGAACCTTTTATAGGGTACTAGGTTAAGTACTTTTCATAACTAAAAATAAAATTAAAAAGAAAACAAGAATGTTCTTACCTAGATGATTTTGTAGCTCTCGTGTCTGCCCATCCTCAGTTGGAGTAATGAGATCCCATATGAAGCCTTTCATTTTCTCATCTCCTCGATAGTGAATAAGGGATTAATGCTAAGAGTGCTCGGCAAATTATTTCTACATCATCCTCATTTAGCTGCCTTTTAAAACGGCCATGAGACAGAATCTCTCTCCATCGGCCCCATCTGGTTGAAGAGGTGTATTTATTTACATTAATGCTAACTTCTAGAGAATACTGTTAACAGATAAAAGTTTTGAAAAGTCCAAGAAAATATTTTGTCATCAATTGGGTTTACATCTAATATTTTCTCCCATGAGTAAAATACAGAGCCATGGTATAGTAACTTCTAGTTTATTTTATTCAATAATGATCAACAGCATTATCCATTTTACATTACTGGATATGCTAATATGAGAACAAGGAATGTGACAGTGATGCATTTAAATTTAAAACAGGGGCATCCCATTGTTCTATTAAACATATGTTAAACATATAAATTTAGGTACTTTAAAAAGAGATTTGATTGATTCTAGAAGATTAAAAATATACTATATAGTATATACTCTCTCTGACTTTATATATCAGACTAGTGGTAAAAAATATTAGAAATAGTGTTTTACCCATAACCTAGCAGATTTTTCTCTACTCTAAAGCATTCAGTTCTTCCATAGCCATTGGAACGATCACAGGGTCTCCAGAGTTTGGGCTTTTTATCACCTTCACTTTCAGCTTCAGATAATTCAGCCAATTCATCTTTTGTGGCACTAAAGGGTCTTGTTTGCTTTCTAATTCTTGGAGTGTCAATAACCAAACTGTTCTGTAAAATTTAATAGCTATTACTTGAATGTATTTTTGCAATGTTTTATGTTGTCACCTTTCAAATTGTACAAACATTAAAGTATAGAAAACCAGAAAAAGAAATCACTCATGAGTCCATCAACCTACCATATCAACTTAAAATTTTTTATACTACGTTAAAATCTTCATTACCCTATATAATTTTATGACATTACAGTTATAGGATAAAAGTTACTTGCAGTGTTATTATTAATATGAAAGATGTATGGTTCTGCAATAACCAAAAAATATACTTTCAATTTATGCATAATTTTCTTAGTTAATTAATGATTTTAGATTATTTTAAAATTTTTAAATAAATTAGGCTAAAGTAAGTCTTTGTGATATAAGTTTATCCTAAGGATAAATTCAAATGAAGGGAAATATCCAGGAAAGGAAACATTGGTCAAAGGATATAAACATTTTATAGATCTAGAAACATGTTTTCCAAAAGTTATACTAATACACAAAAAGCAAGGTAGGAGATTAAACAGAAGGGTGGCCTGACAAGCACGGCAGAAACCTTGTCCTGCAACCACATATAAAATGAAAATACAGCAAATACAACTAATCCTGAGAGAGCGACCAGAAAGAAGACTGTAAGAGACGGCTGATACCTGGGAAAAAGAGAAGATCTCATGGAAAACGATAAAGTAGTAATGCCGTGATCCAGCAGGATCCAAGCTCTACTGACTCCAGATCGTCAGCAGGAGGAAGAGAAATGGAGCACGGAGGGAGTAGAAGCCCAAGACTGTTAAATACCCAACTCTGGAGATCTACTCTGGGAGCATGAACCCACATTACATGTTGCTCTGGAGATTAGAGGGAATGGAAAGAAAACATGGGCAGGATACTAAGAGGGACAAAAATTCCAGCCACTTGTGGAGAACAAGGACTCACAATTGGATGCTCTGGGACAAAAGAAAAGTCGGGCACTTTGAAAGACTTTTCAATAGTCAGAGGGCTGCTACAGAAGGTTACACACAGCTTGCTGTTCAGGAGAAATAACAGGGTGAAAAAAATGATCCTGACACACTCAGCCCAGCAGTTTGGGAACTTTCAGGAGCTTCAGGCACTCCATCCCCCTGGCTGGCAATGCAGTCCCAAGAACCCCCACCCCAAAATATGCAGCCTGCGGCTCCTTCCCAGAAGACAGCACTGGTTTGCAAACCTGCTACCCCGTCATTGAGCCAGACTAGCCAGAGGGTGGCCCTGCGGCAGACTCAGGGCTATAACGCAGAGGCGCCTCTCTCAATGCTCAGCCCACTGGTCCTAGCAGTGGAGGCAGGCATTGAGGCCTGGAAGCAGGAAAGACTGTTTCCTCCTGGGAGGCACTGGCGTCGTGCACTTGTAACCCGCACCATCACTCAAGGGACTGGGCAGCTCCAGAGACTAGAACTTCTGGGCATTAGAGGGTGCTGCCAGCACAAAGTTAATTATTACATAGGAATCATTACAAATATGAAATGGAAAAAGAATCTGTCACAAACCAAAATCCCTCAAACATCAGAAAGGGGACTAAGTGAAACTCAAATCACCAAACTTCCTGATAAGGATTTCAAAATAAAAATGATAAACATGCTCACAGAGCTACAGAAAAATATTCAAGAACATAGGGAGGAATTTAAGAGACAGAAACTTTGAAAAATACAGTATCTGAAATGAAACATACAATGGAGGGATTTAAAAGTAGATTAGATGAGGTAGAGAAGGTAAATGAAATAGAAATCAGAGAACAGGAATACAAAGATGCTGAGGCACAGAGGAAAAAATGATCCCTAGGAAAAAAAGAATATTGAGAGAACTGTGTGACAAATCCAAATGAAACAATATTCACATTATAAGGGTATCACAAGAAGAAGAGAGAGAAAAATGAATAGATAGTGTCTTTGAGGAAATAATTGCTGAAAACTTCCCCAATCTGTGAAAGGAAACACTCTCAGGCCATGGGAGTGCACAGAACTTCCAACACAAGGTACCCAAGGAGGACAACACCAAGACATATAATAAATAAAATGGCAAAGATCAAAGACAAGGACAGAGTATTAAAAGCAGCCAGAGAGAGAAAAAAGGTCACCTACAAAGGAAAACCCATCAGGCTATCATCACACTTCTCAGCAGAAACCTTACAGGCCAGAAAGGAGTGACATGTCATATTTAATGCAATGAGACAGAAAGGCCCTGAACCGAGAATACTCTTTCCGGCAAGATTATCATTTAAATTTGAAGGAGGTATTAAACATTTTCCAGATAAGCAAAAGTTGAGGGAATTTACCTCCCACATACCATCTCTACAGTGTATTTTGGAGGGACTACTTTAAATGGAAGTGTTCCTAAGGCTAAATCAACTACCCACAAAGTCTCTCAAGGGATACACAAAGAGTACACAATATGACACCTAATATATAAAGACTAGAAGAGGAAGAAAAAGAAGGGAGAAAAAAAGAAGAATCTTTAATTGCGTTTGACCTAGCATAATAAGCGAGTTGAGTTAGACGGTTAGATAGTAAAAAAGATGCCCTTGAACCTTTGGTAACCATGAATCTAAAGCCTACAATAGCAATAAATACATATCTACTGATAATCACCCTAAATGTAAATGGACTGAATGCATCCATCAAAAGACACAGAGTTACAGAATGGATAAAAAAACAAGACCTATCTCTATGCTGCCTACAAGAAACTCACTTCAAATCCAGAGACATGTACAGACAAAAAGAGAAGGGATGAGAAAAGATTTTTCATGCAATTAGTAGGGAGAAAAAGGCAGGAGTTGCAGTACTTAGACAAAACAGACTTCAAAACAGAGAAAGTAACATACAAAGAAGGACATTACATGATGACAAAGAGGTCAGTCCAACAAAAGGATATAACCATAATAAATATCTATGCACCCAACACAGGAGCACCTAATTATGTGATACAAATACTAACAGAATTAAGGGGGAAATAAAATGCAATGCATTCATTTTAGGAGACTTCAACACACCACTCACTCCAAAGGACTGATCAACCAGACAGAAAATAAGAAAGGAAATCGAGGCACTGAACAACACATTAGAACAGATAGACCTAACAAACATCTACAGATTACTCCACCAAAAAGCAGCAGGATGCACATTTTTCTCAAGTGCACATGGAATGTTTTCCAGAATGGATCACATACTAGGCCACAAAAAGGGCATCAGTAAATTAAGAAGGAGTGAAATTGTACCAACCAGCTTCTCAGACCATAAAGGTATGAAACTAGAAATAAATTATGCAAAGAAAACAAAAAAGCCCATGAACACATAGAGGCTTAACAACATGCTCCTAAATACCAATATATCAATGATCAAATAAATTGCAGAAATCAAGCACTATATAGAGACAAATGAAAACAAAAACTCAAAAGTTTTCATTAGCCTGGCATTGAAGGCCATGCACATGGCACCCACCTAACTCCGCAAATATTTTCTAAGTACTACCCATTCATTAAATATATTCCTCTTTCTTTAAAAATAACAATGTAACCACAAAACACTAAAAACAGATACACATCCTTTTGTTCCATACCCATTGCCTTTAGTGACTGATGGATATGAGTCAATAGAACAATACTTGTCTAGAGTTCAGAATATAGGCCATCAAGAAATATTAGCCAGATATCACACCAAGCACCACATGGATTATCTTATTTTAATATTGAAAAAATCTTACATTGTTGCTACTAGTATTATACACATTTTACAGATGATGATACTAAAATTTGCTAAGATCAACAAGCTTGTACAATGTTACATGGCTGCTTAGTAGCAGACAGTTGTTTTAAACACAAGGCTGGTTAACTGCAAAGTCACTATTCTAATTCTACTTTATTGCTAATGTCTAATTATACAATATTTTTTAACATAGAGAAAGTAAACTAACACCGATGAAGAGAGGTTAGACAACATGTGCCTTATTCAAATCTCTTTTAAATAAAGTTACATATTCCTCTCTTCCCATTCCTAATCCTTCTTCCCTCAGATATGTGTGAATACATACCTCAATTAAGTTACAGAAACACCTATCGAAAAATATATGACAAAGTCGGAATAGTCTGAAAAGAGAGAGGGAAGGACCTAGGCATTTCAATGGTAAACCACAATGTTTAATTTTTTAAAAATCAGATCTGAAACAAATATTACATTTGTTAGACCTAGGTGGTGGGTTTATGGGTATTTGTAAAATACTTCTAAACTTATGTGGTTTTGCACAGTTAGGTTTTTAAAGAAGAACCAATATATAATGTGGATTCAAGGCTTAATCTAGAAACTTGTATTTTTAAATGGTTACGTAATTTTGATTATAGTAGTTTTAAAAAAAGTATTATGTAATAGGTGGATGGTTGTTGCATGTAACTATTGAAAGGATGTGTGCTCATAAAACGAACAAGTAGTTAATATAAACAGTACAATATATAAACATGTTGTAACACGTTCATACATAATCTTTTTGGGGATTTTCAATTCCAAGTAATAACTTTGAATGAAAAAAAAAAGTGTTTTAATACATGAAATGCTTTATTAATGAATTAAGATCATGAAAGTGGCAAATTTTATTTAAAATAATCATTACAAAGCTCATTTTTTTCATTTATTAAGCCTAGTTTTTTTGATACTACTTTTTTTATTAAGGTACCATTGATACACAATCTTATATAAAGGTTTCACGTGAGTAACATTGTGCATATTACACTGACCCATATTATCAACACCCCCAAATCACCCAACAGTAGTCACTGTGCCTCACCACAGCAAGAAGCTAATGTCACTAGTTGTCTGCTCTGTGCTATACTGCCTTCCCCGTGACCGCCCTACATTATGCATGCACCTTAATCCTTCTCCCTCCCTCTCCAACAACCTTCCCAATTCCTTTCCCTTTGGTAACTGCTTGTCCCTTCTTGGAGTCTAAGTCTGCTGTTGTCTTGTTCTTTCAGTTTTGCTTTGTTATTTTACACCACAAATGAGTGAAATCATTTGGTACTTGTCTTTCTCCACCTGTCTTACTTAACTGAGCATAATACCCTCTAGCTCAATCCATGTTGTTGCAAATGGTAGGGTATGTTTTCTTCTTATGGCTGAATAATATTCCATTGTGTATATGTACCACCTCTTCTTTATCCATTCCTCTACTGACAGATATTTAGATTGCTTCCACATCATGGCTATTATAAATAGTGGTGCGATAAACACAGGGGTACATATGTCCTTTTGATTCTGGGATCTTGTTTTCTTTGAGCAAATTCCTAGGAGGGAATTCCTGGATACAATGGTATTTCTATTTTTAGTTTTTTGAGGAACATCCATATTGCTTTCCACCATGGCTGAACTAATTTACTAGTGTAGGAAGGTTCACCTTTCTCCCCATCCTCGCAAGCATTTGTTGTTCCTTTTCTTTTTGGCTGCTGGCCATCCTAACTGGTGTGAAGTGATCTCATTGTGGTTCTAATTTGCATTTCCCTGATAATTAGTGATGTGGAGCATCTTTTCACATGATTGTTGGCCATCTGCATTTCTTCTTTGGATAAGTTTCTGTTCAGATCCTCTGCGCATATTTTTTTGTATCATTAATCTACAATTACATGAAGAACATTAAGTTTACTAGGCTCACCTCATTCTCAAGTCCCCATCACAGACCCCATTGCAATCACTGTCCATCAGCATAGTAAAATGCTAGAGAATCACTACTTGTCTTCTCCGTGCTACACTGTCTTCCCCGAGCTCCTGTCCCTACATTATGTGGGTTAATCATAATGGTCCTTTACCCCCCTTATCCGTCCCTTCACACCCAGCCTCCCCAGTCCCTTTCCCTTTGGTAACTGCTAGTCCATTCTTGGGTCCTGTGATTCTACTGCTGTTTTGTTCCTTCAGTTTTTTTTTTGTTCTTATACTCCACCTATGAGTGAAATCATTTGGTACTTGTCTTTCTCCACCTGGCTTATTTCACTGAGCATAATACCCTACAGCTCCATCCATGTTGTTGCAAATGGTAGGATGTTTTCTTCTTACAGCTGAATAATATTCCATAGTGTATATGTTCCACCTCTTCTTTATCCATTCCTTTACTGATGGATATTTAGATTGCTTCCACATCATGGCTATTATAAATAGTGGTGCGATAAACACAGGGGTACGTATCTCTTTTCGATTCTGGGATCTTGTTTTCTTTGAGGAAATTCCTAGGAGGGAATGCCTGGATACAAAGGTATTTCTATTTTTAGTTTTTTGAGGAATGTCCATATTGCTTTCCACCATGGCTGAACTAATTTAGGTTCCCACCAACAGTGTAGGAGGGTTCACCTTTCTCTGCACTCTTGCAAACATTTGTTGTTCCTTTTCTTTTGGCTGTTGGCCATCCTAACTGGTGTGAGGTGATCTCATTGCAGTTTTAATTTGCATTTCCCTGATAATTAGCGATGTGGAGCACCTTTCCACATGACTGTTGGCCATCTGCATTTCTTCTTTGGAGAAGTTTCTGTTCAGATCCTCTACGCATTTTTTAATTGGCTTATTTACTTTTTGGTGTTGAGGCAAGTGAGCTCTTTATATATTTTGGATGTTAACCCCTTATTGGGGTATGTCATTTATGAATATATTCTCCCATGCTGTACAATATTTTTTGGTTCTGATGGTGTTCTTTGCTGTACAGATGCTTTTTACCTTAATGTAGTCTCATTTGTTCATTTTTGCTTTTGTTTCCCTTGCCCGAGGATGTATGTTCAGGAAAAAAATTGCCCATGTTTATGTTCAAGAAATTTTTGCCTATGTTTTCTTCTAAGAGTCTTCTTTTTTCATTACTTACATTCAGATCTTTGATCCATTTTGAGTTTACTTTTGTGTATGGAGTTAGACAATAATTCAGTTTCATTTTCTGACATGTAGTTGTCCACTTTTGCCACACCATTTCTTGAAAAGGCTGTCATTTTCCCATTGTATATCCACAGCTCTCTACTGTGTCCCATTTATCTATGGGTCTTTTCTTGTGCCAATACCAAATTGTCTTGATTACTGTGGCTTTATAGAAGAGCTTGAAGTCACGGAGCATAAACCCCCAGTTTTATGCTCACTTTTCAGGATTGCTTTGCCTATTCTGGGTCTTTTGTGGTTCCATAAAAATTTTACAACTATTTGTTCTAGTATGTTGAAGAACGCTGTTTGTATTTTGAAAGGGATTGCACTGAATCTGTAGATTGCTTTGGGCAGGATGGCCATTTTGACAAGATGAAATCTTCCTATCCATGAGCATGGGACGTATTTTCATTTATTGGCATCTTCTTTAATTTCTCTCATGAGTGCCTTATAGTTTTCAGGGTGTAGGTCTTTCTTTCACCTCTTTGGTTAGGTGTATTCCTAGGTATTTTATTCTTTTTGATGCAATTGTGAATGGAATTGTTTTCCTGATTTCTCTTTCTACTAGTTTATTGTTAGTACATAGCAATGCTATGGATTTTTGTGTATTAATTTTATAACCTGCAACTTTGCCAAATTCAGTGATGAGTTCTAGTAGCTTTGGGGTGGATTCTTTAGCATTTTTTTATGTGCAATATGATGTCATCTGCAGTAACAGTTTGACTTCTTCCTTATCTGGATGCCTTTTATTTGCTATGTCTGATTACTGCAGCTAGGACCTCCAGTACTATGTTGAATTAAAGGTAGGGAGAGTGGGTATCCTTATGTTGTTCACGATCTTAGAGGAAATTCTTTCAGCTTTCCACTATTAAATATGATGTTGGCTTTGGGTTTGTCTCATATGGCCTTTATTATGTTGAAGTACTTGCCCTCTATACCCATTTTGTTGACTTTTCTATCATGAATGGATGTTCAACTTCCTCAAATACTTTTTTCAGCATCTATTGAGATGATCACGTGATTTTTCTCCTTCACTTTCTACATGTGGTGTCTGACGTTGATGGATTTTCTAATACTGTACCATCCTCGCATCCCTGGAATAAACCCTACTTGATCATAATGGATAATCCTTTTTACATATTTTTTAAATTTGCTTTGCTAGTATTCTGTTTGAGTATTTTTGCATCTATACTTATCAGGAATATTGGCATGTAATTTTTTTTTTTTTTTTTTTTTTTTTTGTGTGTGTGTGTGTGTGTGTGGTGTCTTTGCCTGGTTTTGCTATGAAAGTGATACTGGCCTCATAGAATGAGTTTGAAAGTATACACTCCTCTTCTGTTTGGAAAACCTTAAGGAGAATGGGTATTAGATCTTCTCCAAATGGCTGATAAAATTCAGTGGTGAAGCAATCTGGTCGAGGAGTGTTGTTTTTCAGTAACTTTTGATTACCAATTCAATTTTATTGCTGGTAATTGGTCTGTTCAGATTTTGTTTCTTCCTCGGTTTTGGAAGGTTCCTATTTGTCTAGAAAGTTTTCCATTCTTCTAGATTATCCGATTTGTTAGCATATAATTTTTCATAGTAGTCTCTAATATTCTTCCTATCTCTGTGGTGTCTGTAGTGATTTTTCCTTTCTCATTTCTAATTATGTTCAGGTGTGTACACTGTCTTTCTCTTGATAAGTCTGGTTAGGGGTTTATCTATTTTGTTTATTTTCTCAAAGAACCAGCTCCTGTTTTCATTGATTCTATTTTTATTCTCCTCAATTTTATTTATTTCTGCTTTGATCATTATTACATCCCTCCTTCTACAGACTTTGGGCCTCATTTGTTCTTTTCTAGTTTCATTAATTGTGAGTTTTGACTGTTCATATTGGATTATTGTTCTTTTTTGAGGTAAGCCTCTACTGCTGTATACATTCATCTTAGAATAGCCTTCTCTGAGTCCCACAAATTTTGGGGTGTTGCGTTGTTTTATTTGTTCCATATATTGCTTGATTTGTTTTTATTTGTTCATTGATACATTGATTATTTAGGAGCATGTCGCTAGGCCTCCATGTGTTTGTGGGGTTTTTTTTCTTTGCATAATTTATTTCTAGCTTCTTACCTTTGTGGTCTGAGCGGCTGGTTGGTACAATTTCAATTCTTCTGAATTTACTTAAAGCTCTTTTTATGTCCTAGTATGTGCTCTATTCTTGAAAATTTTCCATGTGCACTTGGGAAGAATGTGTATTCTACTGCTTTTGGCTGGAGTGTTCTGTAGATATGTTATTTCCATCTGTTCTAATGTATTCTTCAGTGCCTCTGTCTCCTTAATCTGCCCGGTGATTTCCCTTTCGAGTGAGAGGTGTGTTGACGCCTCCTATAATGAATGCCTTACATTTTATTTTCCCCTTTAATTGTTAGTATTTGTTTCACATATTTAGGTGCCCCTATGTTGTGTGCACAGATATTTATAATGGTTATATCCTCTTCTTGGATTGACCCCTTTATCATTATGTAATGTACTTGTCTCTTGTTACTTTCTCTGTTTTGAAGTCTATTTTGTCTGATACAAGTACTGCAACTCCTAATATTTTCTCCCTATTATTTGCATGAAATGTCTTTTCCATCCTTTTACTTTTAATCTGTGTATGTCTTTGTGTTTAAAGTGAGTCTCTTAGAGACAGTATATATAGATAGGTCTTCTTTTCTTATCCGTTCTGTAATTGTGTCTTTTGATTGGTGCATTCAGTCCATTTACACTTATGGTAATTACTAATAGATATTTAATTATTGCTATTGCAGGGTTTAGATTTGTGCTTACCAAAGGTTCAAGGGCAGCTTCTTTACTACCTACCAGTCTAACTTTAAAGGCTTAGTATGTTAATTTCAAACACAACCTAAAAGTTCTTTTTTTTCCTCCCTTCTTTTTCATTGTCCTCCACTTTTAATATATTAGGTTTCATATTCTGTACTCTTCATGTGTCCCATGACAGACTTTGTGGGTAGTTGATTTAGCCTTAGGAGCACTTCCATCTACAGCACTCCCTCCAAAATACACTGTAGAGATAATTTGTGGGAGGTAAATTCCCTCAACTTTTTCTTATCTGGAAATTGTTTAAACCCTGCTTCACAATTAAATAATAATCTTGCTGGGGAGAGTATTCTTCACTCAAGGCACTTCTGTTTCATTGCATTTAGTATATCATACAACTCTCTTCAGGCCTGTAAGGTTTCTGCTGAGAAGTCTGATAATAGCCCGATGGGTTTTCCTTTGTATGTGACCTTTTCTCTCTCTCTGGCTGCTTTTAATACTCTGTGTCTTTATCCTTGAACTTTGTCATTTTGATTATTAAATGTCTTGGCGTTGTTTACCTTGGATCCATTTTGTGGGAGACTATTTCCTTCCCCAGGTTGGCGATATTTCCAGCAATTATTTCCTCAATGGGACGTTATACCCCCTCCTCTCTCTCCTCTTCTTCTGGTACCCCTATATTACAAATACCGTTCCATTAGGATTGGTCACATGGTTCTCTTACTATTCTTTCATTCCTAGATATTGTTTATTTTTCTCTGTGCCTCAGCTTCTTATTATTCCTGTTCTCTAATTTCTATTTCATTTACTGTCTCCTCTACATCATCTAATCTGCTTTAAAATCTCACCAGTGTATGTTTCATTTCACAGTGTATTTTTCAAAGTTTCTCTTTCTTGAACTCTTCGCTGAGGCCTTGAATATGATTTGTATCTTCCTGAGCATGTTTATGATTTTTATTTTGACAGTCTTATCAGGAAGATCAGTGATTTCAGTTTCAGTTAGCCCTCTTTCTGGTGTTTGAGGGATTTTGGTTTGTACCAGGTTCTTTTGCCGTTTCATAATTATCATGACTCCCATGGAATGGTAACTTTGTGTAGGTGGCATCCTCTAGCGTCCAGAAGCTCTATTCTCTAGAGCTCCCCAGCCACGATGGTGGGGGTCACAGGTATGTGGGGCCAGTGTATGCCATCAGGAAAGAGCTCTTTCCTGCTTCCCTGCTGTAATGTCTGCCTCCACTGCCAGGGCCAGTGGACTGAGTGCACAGGGAGGAGCCTCTATGCTACACCCCCATAGCTGCTGTAGGCAGAGCCAGCAGGTTTGTGAGTTGGATGATGGCCCACAGGAAGGAGTGGCAGGCTGTGTATCATAGTGGGGGGCCTCGGCACTGCATTGTCAGCCAAGGGGATGGAGCATGTGAAGCTCCTGAAAGTTCCCAACGTGCTGGGCTGTGTGCCAGGAATATTTTGTCCACCTCTCCTTTCTCCTGAGCAGCAAGCTCTTTGTAATCCTTGCTCCTTTAGCAGCCCCTCACTGTTGGGAGGTCTTTCAAAGTGCCCACCTTTCTTTTATTCTGGAGTGACCGGTTGTGGGTACCCATTCTCCAGAAGCAGCTGAAATCTCAGTCTCTCCGAGTTTTCCGCCTGTCTTCTCTTTCCAACCCCTCTCTCTAATCTCCAGAGCAGCATGTAATGTGCCTTTGTGCTGCCAGACGAGATCCTCAGAGGTTTGTATTTAGCAGTCCTGGGTTTCTATTCCCTCCCCACTCCATTTCTCTTCCTCCCACCAGTGAGCTGGGGTGTGGGGAGGGCTTGGGTCCAGTTGAATGGCATCTTTGCTACTTTAACCTTTTCCGTGAGGTCTTCTCTTTTCCCCACATGTAGGCTGTCTGTGGCAGTCTTCTTTTCGGTTTCTTGTTATATGTGGTTTTAGGAGAAGGTTATGCCTCACTTCTCATTCTGCCATCTTGTTTAACAGCCTAGGTTTCTTTTTTATAGCTGAAATTTATATGTACATTTAAATAAGCATTGAAATCTGAATTATGGTTTTTCCTAAGAATCACAAATGTGAAAAACAAATTGGTTCACTTAGATTATAAGGAATTTAAACATAAATATACTATGGAAATCATAATACAAATTTTATTCAACCCAAATGGAAAGTTCTTATCTGTTTTCTTATTCCAGACAATGTCAGTTCCATGAAAGTATCTCCACTTCAAGACTACCCTCAAAAATCACAGTAAATCAGACAAACCAAGAATAAAATCAATCAATAAAAACAAACTAAACCTTGTGCATCTATTTGCAAGTTTTTACAATAAAAGCAAATACCTTATATAACTGGAATAGCAATTTATAATGATAGTGTACATAATTAATCATGCATATTTGTCTTGCTATTCTTAATCAGAGTCCAGTGTTAAAAATCTTTTTCAGGATACTATCAAATAAAGTAATTAAATAGTGCTTTAGATGTTAACTCATCCAATTATCATGCTGAAACATTAGCTCGTTTTATATACAGGACAAATTTTTTAAATAAGCATGTGTCTTAACGACTAAGCCCAATTTAATACTCAAAAGTACATCAAAGTTACTGTAAAAAAATTTAGTTTACATAGTATCTGAGCAAAATACACATATACTTTTAGTTTTAGTATTTTCTAATATTTATATTGATCTGCTCTTTGCTATTTTTCATATAATCATTCCAATTTTCCCTATAATATAAGCATATTATATTAAATACTAAATGCCAATAA
The DNA here is from genome assembly GCF_030020395.1 of Manis pentadactyla. Classification (NCBI taxonomy): domain Eukaryota; kingdom Metazoa; phylum Chordata; class Mammalia; order Pholidota; family Manidae; genus Manis; species Manis pentadactyla. The sequence continues at coordinate 40,540,586 of NC_080033.1, forward strand.
TTGTTTCTAAGAAAAATTTTACTTGACAAGTACAATTTATCTCCACATTCAGCCAAAAATTACAACTCTAAAATAAGAAACTTGGGAAATTGTGTCTATCATACTCATTAGATACCCACATTTCAATAACCATATCATTATTAGTAAATATCAGAATGATGCTGAATCTGCACTTAAGAAATCCACAGCTCTGAAAATTAAATGAATCCCTTCTCTGCATTTCAGTAGTCTACATGGTTTCTCTGAACCAAAAGTACTATCATCCATATTTCTCCTTAATAAATCACTAAAAATTCCCAAATATTTATAATCTCTCTTTCTTCTGGCCCCTCAAGATCAATGTAAAGGAGACGCTTAGCAAATGGCTTACCTTCCTAAAATTATGCAAATCACTTTATTTTATCCAAGTTTTAGCCAACATTTTCTCTGAAGGAAAAAGCAAATTTATGAAGTACATTAAAACAACATAAGGTAACAGATCTGAAGAATGTCAGAGAGGAACTAAGCTGTTTCCAGACCATTGTGACTCAAAAGATATCCTGGCAAAGAAAAAATATACAAAAATTTCTATGCCTGGCTTACTATTTTTTTAAGTGAAAAATAGTAAAACTGGGTTCATTCTAAGATCTCAAATCATGATCAAAACTAGAGGGTTAAAACATTTCTTGGATGTTCTAATTTAAAATGATAAACAAACACCTTCTCCTAAGAATTGAAGAAACTTGAATAAGAATTAGAACTTAGCTGATATATGGTATAATTACTAATTCTTTTGGGTGTAATATTGGTTGTCTAGAATAATCTCCTCATTCTTAAGAGATATATGATGTATTTGGAAGTAGTCTCATGGTGATCTGCAATTTGCTTTCAAAATAAACAGTCAAAAACACAATCTATGTACTCACTTATACAAAGAAAGAAAATGTGCAAGACATTAACAACTGAAGAAAATGGACATTTATTTACTTCATTTCACCTATTTTTCCTCTTCAGTGAATATTTTTCATCTAAAAAACCAAGAAAAAAATACCTTTTCCTGATTTACTGCCATATTAACAACAAGTCATTGACTGGAACACATCAACCATTTAATCTTTGGAATCCCAAGAACTTTGAAAGCTGCTCTGAAGAAAATTTTAAAACTATACAATCACCTGGGGATCAATTCAAGATGGCAGTGTGAGAGGTGAGACAGAGAACTTTGCCCAAAAGCACATATAATGCAAAAATATAGTTAATGCAACTAATCCAAAAGGGCAACAGAAAAGAAGGTTGTACCAGACCACATACACATGGAGAACAGAGCAGACCTCATGAACAGGGTAACATACCAAACCTGATCCATAGGGACCCAAGACCTTCCCCCACCCCAGCTCACCGGTGGGAGGAAGAGAAACAGAGTGGGGAGGGGGTGGTAACCTAGGACTGTTGAAGATCCAGCATGGAGATCTGTTTTAGAAGGACAAACCTACATTGCATGGTGCTCTGGAGATTAGTGGGGTTGCAAAGCTAAGACAGGCGGAATACCTGGAGGCACTGAGATTCCAAATGTTTGTGGTCAACAGGGATCCACAAGCGGCCACTTTAGGATAAAGGAAAGGGGGCAGTGTGAGAGGCTTCTGGTAGCAAGAGGGCTGCGGAAGGGGCGGGGTCTGTACGGAGCTTGTTGCGTGGGAGAAGGGATAGGTAGACAAGGTTGTCTGGGCACACTCTGTCCAGCAGGTTGGGAAGTTTCAGGAGCTTCAGGCATTCCACCCTCATGGCTAGCTACACAGCTCTGAGGTCCCCCACACTGTGATATGCAGCTTGGTATGCCATCTTCCTGGCCTGCTGGCACTGGCTTGCAAACCACAGGACAGTCACTGCCCTGGCGTGAGGCCAGCTAGAGGAAGGCCCCGCCTATGACAGCCACAGATGCAAAGCACAAAGGCTTACACCTGTGTGCTTGGTACACTGGCTCTGACGGTGGAGACAGGCACTATAAGCAAGAAGCAGGAAACAGCACTTCCTCCCACCAGGTACCAGCACCACTCCCCTGAGAGCTCAGAAATCACTCCAGGGAGTGAGCAGTTCCAGAGACTACAGCATCTGGGCACTAGAGGGCACCACATAGAAAAATGAAATGTGAAAGGAACCTGGTTCAGACAAAAATCTCACAAACCCCAGAAAAAGGGCAAAATAAAACTGAATTCACCAATCTTCTGGAAAGAGAGTTCAAAATAAAAATCATAAACATGCTCATGGAGGTAAAGAAAAATATTCAAGAACTCAGGGATGAATTTAGGATGGAGATTCAATCACTAAATTTCATATTTGAAATGCAAAACACAATGGAGGGATTTAAAAGTAGTTCTGATGTAGTAGAAGAGATTGGTAAATGGAATAGAAATTAGAGGAGAGGAATACAAAGAAGAAGCCGAGGTCCAGAGAGAAAAAAGGATCTTTAAGAACAAAAGAACATTAAGAGAACTGTGTGACCAATAATCGAAATGGAAAAATATTCGTATTACAGGGGTACCGGAAGAAAAAGGGATAAAAAATGATAGAAAGTGTCACTGAGGAGGTAATTGCTGAAAACTTCCCCAATCTGGGGAAAGAGATAGTCTATCAGGCCATGGAAGTGCACATATCTCTCAACACAAAAGACCCAAAGAAGACAACACTAAGACATATAATAATTAAAAACTGAGGCCAATACTCTATTAATGACAAGAAACTCCTAAAATTAATTAAAGAGTATACTAACAAAAGGAAATTCATACCATGCTATTGGGTAGGAAGACCTAATATGGTTAGAATGGCCATCCTGCCTAAACCAATCTACCGATTCAATGCAATCCCTATCAAAATATCAACAGTATTCTTCAACAAACTGGAACAAATAGTTCTAAAATATATATTGACCCAAAAAAGACTCCGAATAGCTAAAGCAATACTGAGAAGGAAGAATAAAGCTGGGGGGATCTCGCTTCCCAACTTCAAGCTCTACTACAAAGTCACAGTAATCAAGACAATTTGGTACTGGCACAAAAACAGACCCATAGACCAGTGGAACAGACTACAGAGTCCAGATATTAATGCAAGCACATATGGTCAATTAATACATGATAAACGAGCCATGGATATACAATGGGGAAATGACAGTCTCTTTAACAGCTGCTGTTGGCAAAACTGGACAGCAACATGTAAGAGAATGAAACTGGATTACTGTCTAACTACATTCACAAAAATGACCTCGAAATGGATCAAAGACCTGAATGTAAGTCATGAAAACATAAAACTCTTAGAAGAAAACAAAGGCAAAACTCTCTTGGACATAAACATGAGCTACTTCTTCATGAATAGATCTCCCCGGGCAAGGAAAACAAAAGCAAAAATGAACAAGTGGGACTATATCAAGCTGAAAAGCTTCTGTACAGCAAAGGACACCATCAATAGAACAAAAAAGGTACCCTACAGTATGGAAGAATATTTTCGTAAATGACAGATCCGATAAAGGCTTGACATCCAAAATATATAAAGAGCTCACGTTCCTCAACAAACAAAAAGCAAATAATCCAATTAAAAAATGGGCAGAGGAGCTGAACAGACAGTTCTTCAAAGAAGAAATTCAGATGTCCAACAGACACATGAAAAGATGCCCACATCACTAATCATCAGGAAAATGCTAGTTAAAACCACAATGAGATATCACCTCACACCAGTTAGGAAGGCCCCATCCAAAAGACAAAACAACAAATGTTGGCGAGGATGTGGAGAAAGGGAAACCCTACTATAATGCTGGTGGGAAAGCAAATTATTAGTTCAACCTTTGTGGAAAGCAGTATGGAAGTTCCTCAAAACACTCAATATAGAAATATCATTTGACCCAGGAATTCCATTCATAGGAATTTACACTAAGAATGCAGCAGCCCAGTTTGAAAAAGACATATGCCACCCTATGTTTATCGTGCTATTTAAAATAGCCAAGAAATGGAAGCAACCTAAGTGTCCAGCAGTAGATGAATGGAAAAGAAGAGGTGGTGCATATACACAATGGAATATTATTCAGCCATAAGAAGAAAACAAATCCTACCATTTGCTACAACATGGATGGAGCTAAAGGGTATTATGCTCAGTGAAATAAGCCAGGTGGAGAAAGACAAGTATCAAATGATTTCACTCATCTGTGGAGTAAAAGAAAAAAAAAACTGAAGGAACAAACCAGCAGCAGATTCACAGAACCCAAGAATGGACTAACAGTTACCAAACGGAAAGGGACTGGGGAGGCTGGGTGGGAAGGGACGGGTAAGGGGGGAAAAGGACCATTATGATTAACACACATAATGTAGGGATGGGGGCACGGGGAAGGCAGTGTAGCACTGAGAAGACAAGTAGTAATTCTCTAGCATCTTACTATGCTGATGGACAGCGACTGTAATGGGGTATGGAGTGGGGACTTGAGAATGGGGGGAATCTAGTAACCACGATGTTGTTCATGTAAGTGTATATTAATGATATGTAAATATATAATCAAATAAATGAATACATAAATAATCAAAATGGTAAAGATCAAGGATAAGGACAGACTTTTAAAAGCAGCTAGAGAGACAAAAATGATCACATACAAAGGGAAACCCATCAGGCTATCTTCAGATTTCTCAACAGAAATCTTACAGGCCAAAAGGGAGCGGCATGATATATTTAATGCAATGAAACAGAAATGCCTCAAACCAAGAGTATGCTACCCGGCAAGGTTATCATTTAAATTTGTAGGAGGGATTATACAATTTTCAGATAAGCAAAAGCTGAGAGAATTTTCCTCCAACAAACCACCTGCACAGTGCATTTTGGAGGGACTGCTATTGATGGAAGTATTCCTAAGGCTAAATAGCTGTCACCAGAGGAAATAAAATCACAGTAAAGAAAGTAGAACAATTAATTACTAAGCAGATGCAAAATCATATCAACTACCCCCAGAGTCAATCAAGGGATAGACAAAGAGTAGAGAATATGATACGTAATATATAAAGAATGGAGGAGAAAAAATAGTAAGGAGGGGGGAAGGAACCTTAAGGTTGTGTTTGTAACAGCATACTAAGTGGATTAAATTAGACTATTACATAGTAAGGGAATTACCCTTGAACCTTTGGTAACCACGAATCTAAAGCCTGCAATGACAATAAGTACATTCCTTTCAATAATCACCCTAAATGGAAATGGTCTGAATGCACCAATCAAAAGAGATAGAGGCCCTGAATGGATTAAAAAACAAGACCTGTCTATATGCTGCCTTCAAGAGACTCACTCCAAACCCAAATATATACACAGACTGAAAGTAAACGGATCATGCAACTAATAGGGAGAAAAAACAGGAGTAGCAGTATTTGTATCAGACAAAATAGACTTCAAAACACAGAAAGTAACAAGAGACAAAGAAGGACATTACATAATGATAAAGGGGTTAGTCCAACAGGAGGATATAACTATTATAAATATCTATACAGCCAACAGAGGATCACCTACATAGGTGAAACAAATACTAACAGAATTAAAGGGAGAAAGAGAATGCAGTGCATTCATTTTATGAGACTTCAACACACCACTCACTCCAAAGTACAGGTAAACCAGACAGAAAATAAGGAGGCAGAGGCACTGTAGAACATATTAGAACAGAAGGACCAAACAGACATCTACAGAAAACTCCATCCAAAAGCAACAGGATACACATTCTTCTCATGTGCACATGGAACATTTTCAAGAATAGATCATATACTAGGCCACAAAAAGAGCCTCAGTAAATTCAAAAAGACTGAAATTATACCAACCAGTTTCTCAGATCACAAAGGTATGAAACTAGAAATAAATTACACAAAGAAAATGAAAAAGCCCACAAACACATGGAGGCTTGATAACATGCTCCTAAATAATCAATGGATCAATGACCAGGTAAAAACAGAGACCAAGCAATATATGGAGACAAATGACAACAATAATTCAACACCACAAAATCTGTGGGACATAGCAAGCCCGTGGAAAGAGGGAAGTATACAGCAGTACAGGTCTACCCAAGGAAAGAACAATCCCAAATGAACAGTCTAAACTCACAATTAACGAAAATAGAAAAAGAACAACTGAGGCCCAAAGCCAGTAGAAGAGGGGACATAATAAAAATTAGAATGGAAATAAATAAATCGAGAAGAATAAAACAACAGAAAGAATCAATGAAAACAGGACATGGTTTTTTGAGAAAAAAAAAACAAAATAGATAAACCCTTGGCGAGACTTATCAAGAATAAAGAGAGTCTACAAACACAAACAGAATCAGAAAAGAGAAAGGAAAAATCACTACGGACACCCCAGAAATACAAAGAGTTATGACAGATTACCATGAAAAAGTATATGCTGACAAACTGAATAACGTACAAGAAATGGACAACTTTCTGGAAAAATACAACCTTCCAAAGCTGACCCAGGCAGAAACAGAAAATCTGAATAGACCAATTAACAGCCAGGAAATTGAACTGGTAATCAAAAAACTACCTAAGAACAAAACGCTTGGACCACTGCTGAATTTTATCAAATATTTACTGAAGACCTAATACCCATACTCCTTAAGGTTTTCCAAAAAGTAGGAGAGGAAGGAATACTCCCAAACTCATTCTACGAGGCCAACATCACTCTAATACCAAAACCAGGCAAAGACACCACAAAAAAATTAAATTACACAGCAGTATCACTGATGAGCAAAGATGCAAAAATACCAAAGAAAATATTAGCAAACTGACTTCAAAAATACATACAAAAATCATCCATCATGATCAAGTGGGATTCATCCCAGGGATGCAAGGATGGTACAACATTCTAAAATCCATCAACACCATCCACCACATCGACAAAAAGGACAAAAACCACATGATCATTTCCACAGATACAGAAAAAGCATTCGACAAAATTCAACATCCATTCATGATAAAAACCCTCAAAACAAAATGGGCACACAGGGCAAGTACCTCAACATCATAAAGGCCATATATGACAAACCCACAGCCAACATTATACTTAACAGCGAAAAGCTGAAAGCTTTTCCTCTAAGATCAGGAACAAGATAAGACTGCCACCTCTTCCCACTTGTATTTATTTGTTTTTATTTACTTATTTAAATTTTTACTTTTTATTAAGGTATTATTGATATACATGAAGTTTCATATGAAAAAACAATGTGGTTACTACATTTACCCATATTATCAAGTCCCAACCCATACTCTATTGCAGTCACTGTCCATCACTGTAGTAAGATGCCACAGATTCACTATTTGCCTTCCCTGTGCTACACTGCTTTCCCCGTGACCCCTCACACCATGTGTACAAAACATAAAACCCATCAATTCTGATCTAGTTCCCTCCTGACCAACGCTCCCACACCTATTCCTTCTGCTGCTGTTTTGTTCCTTCAGTTTTGCTTCGTTATTATACTCCGCAAACGAGGGAAATCATTTGGCACTTGTCTTTTTCTGCCTGCTTTATTTCACTGAGTGTAGTATCCTACACCTCGATACATGCTGTTGCAAATGGTAGGTTTTATGTAAGAGATTCATGCAAGGGAATGACATTGGATTATTGTTTAACCCCATACACAAAAGTAAATTCGAAATGTATCAAAGACCTGAATGTAAGTCATGAAACCATGAACTCTCACAAGACAACATAGGTAAAAATCTCCTGAATATAAACATGAACAACTCCTTCCTGAATGCACCTCCAGGAGTAAGGGATACAAAAGCAAAAATGAACACATGGGAATACATCAAACTAAAAAGCTTCTGTACAGCAAAGGACACCATCAGCAGAACAAAAAGGCATCCCACAGTATGGCAGAATATATTCATAAAAGACATACCCGACAATGGGTTAACATCCAAAATACATAAAGAACTCACATGCCTCAACACCCATAAAGCAAATAACCCGATTAAAAAATGGGCAGAGGATATGAAGAGAAAATTCTCCATAGAAGAAATTCAGATGGCCAACAGACAGATGCAAAGATGCTCCACATCACTAATCATCAGGGAAATGCAAATTAAAATCACAATGAGTTATCACATCATACCAGTAAGGATGGCCAGCATCGAAAAGACCATGAACAACAAATACTGGTGAGGTTGGGGACAAAGGGGCACCCCACCTACACTGCTGGTGGGAATGTAAGCTAGTTCAACCATTGTGGAAAGCAATATGGATGTTCCTCAATAACTAAAATAGAAATACCCCTTGACCTGGGAATCCCACTCCTTGGAATTTATCCAAACAATACAAGTTCTTAGATTCAAAAAGACATATGCACCCCTGTGTTTACTGCAGCACTATCTACAATAGCCAAGAAATGGAAGCAACCTAAGTGTCCATCAGTAGATGAAAGGATAAAGAAGATGTGGTACATATACACAATGGAATATTATTCAGCCTTAAGAAGAAAACAAATCCTACGATTTGCCACAACATGCATGGAAATAGAGGGTATATTATGCTCAGTGAAATAAGCCAGGCAGAAAAAGACAAGTATCAAATGATTTCACTCATCTGTGGAGTATAAGAACAAAGAAAAAAACTGAAGGAACAAAACAGCAGCAGACTCACAGAACCCAAAAATGGATTAACAGTTACCAAAGGGAAAGGGACTGGGGACGATGGGTGGGAAGGGAGGGATAAGGGGGCATTACTATTAGCCGACATAATGTGCAGGGGGCATGGGGAGGGCTGTACAACACAGAGAAGACAAGCAGTGATTCTAAAGCATCTTACTACGCTGATGGACACTGACTATAATGGGGCATGTTGGGGGGACTTGATGATGGGTGGAGTCTAGTAACCATAATGTTGCTCATGAAATTGTAGATCAATGATACCAAAAAAAAAGAAAAAAACTGGGCAGCTACATGGAAGAGAATGAAACTGGATTATTGTCTAACCCCATACACAAAAATAAACTTGAAATGGATCAAAGACCTGAATGTAAGTCATGAAAACATAAAACTCTTAGAAGAAAACAGGCAAAAATCTACTGAATATAAACATAGGCAACTTTTTCCTGAATGCATCCCTTGGGCAAGGGAAACAAAATAAAAAAAGAACAAGTGGAACTACATCATGCTAAAAAGCTTCTGCACAGCAAAGGACACCATCAACAGAACAAAAAGGCATCCTGAAGTATGGCAGAATATATTTGTAAATGACATATCCGACAAGGAGTTAACATCCAAAATATATAAAGAAGTCAGGCACCTCAACACCCAAAAAGCAAATAAACCGATTAAAAAATGGGTGGAGGATATTAACAGATGCTTCTCCAAAGATGAAATTCAGATGGCCAACAGGCACATGAAAAGATGCTCCACACTGCTAATCATTAGAGAAATGCAAATTAAAACCACATGAGATATCACCTCACACCAGTTAGGATGGCCACCATCCAAAAGACAAACAACAACAAATGCTGGCGAGGATGCAGAGAAAGGGGAACCCTCCTATACTGCTGGTGGGAATGTAAACTAGTTCAACTACTGTGGAAAGCAGTATGGAGGTTTCCCAAAAAACTAAAAATAGAAATACCATTTGACCCAGGAATTCCACTCCTAAGAACTGACCCTAGAATGCAGCATCCCAGTTTCAAAAAGACATATGCACCCCTATGTTTATTGCAACACAGTTTTCAATAGCCAAGAAATGGAAGCAACCTAAGTGTCCATCAGTAGATGAATGGATAAAGATGTGGTACATATACACAATGGAGTATATTCAGCCATAAGAAGAAAACAAATCCTACCATTTGCAACAACATGGATGGAACTAGAGGGTATTATGCTCAGTGAAATAAGCCAGTTGGAGGAAGACAAGTACCAAATGATTTCGCTCATCTGTCAAGAATAAGAACAAAGCAAAAACTGAAGGAACAAAATAGCAGTAGACTCACAGAACCCAAAGATCGACTAACAGTTGCCAATGGGGATGGGACTTGGGGGTGGCGGTGGGAAGGGAGGTAGAAGGGGAATAAGGGGCATTACGAATAGCACACATAATGTATGGGAGATCACGGGGAACGCACTACAGCACAGAGAAGTAGTGACTCTATAGCATCTTACTACGCTGATGGACAGTGACTGTAATAGGGTATGTGGTGGGGACTTGAGAATGGGGGAATCTAGTAACTACAATGTTATTCATGTAACTATATATTAATAATACCAAAATTTAAAAAAAGAAAGCTAAAAAAAAAGAAGCTATACAGTCACCCATAAACTCAAAATAGTCCGCAAATTGACAATATTTGAATTCATAGATACAGAGCCCAATGTATAGATAATGATAATGATTTCCTTAGAGACAAAATCATTCTCCTGATCAGAGACGAGCTACCCACATATCATACTAATCTATTAGCTCTCACCAACTTCACAGATTTGTTCCACTGCTCAGCAAGAAAACACCTTCCTTTAGATCACGCAAGAACAATCCCTCCCTTGGGCTTCACAATTTAGAGGGTCTGGTCTCTCTGCCGTGCCAGTTCTCAGAGCCCAAAGAACGTATTACCCTTCCTCTCCTCTAGAACATGCTCCATGTACTCAGAGACTCTAAAACGGTTTTACACACACTTGCAGAGCCAGCCTGGGTCTATTTCCTGGGTTTGTTCTCTCAAGGAACTCCTTGTATCACAAGGAATACATTTATTGCCTGTATGTACATGCTTAGGCCAAAAAAGATGGAGAGAGGGAGGTGGAGGTTGGATATATAGGCTAAGAAGTCCACATGTGCTCATCAGGCCCCACAAGGTGCAGGATGGAACAAGGGGTGGAAAAAGAATTTCCATGGCCCACTTCTGCCATACTCTGGATGTGGAACTAGGAGTATGAGAATTCTTCATTCAAACCAGAGCTCCCATTTGTCAAGAAGGACAGAACATATTTAACAGTTTGCTGGTCTTATTCACAACTTTTACATATTCTGACATATAACATGAGAGCTTCAATTTGTACTCACTCCATGTAACCCACAAATATTTAGGGCAAGCCTGCATAAAAATGAGTTAAGAAACAGTTCAATAAGAAAAAGAAGAATAAAAAGGAAATGGGATCAGGAAATGTCTTTTAGACCGTGCAACAAACAGTTATGTGGACTCAACATCTGGGCCTCAGTTTGTACAACTGTAAAATATTTAATGATTAATTTTTTAAAGTTAATTGTAGTTCTAAAAATTAAAAAATCCTTAAAACAAATAATCATTATTAAACAACAAGCTGACTATACAATTTATATAACACTTCCAAATTTGTTGTCATACTTACTAATAAAAAATGTCAAAAATACATCTCCATGTATCACAGACAAGGAAACTGCAAAGAAGGTAACTTGTCTAAGACTTGGTAGAGAGAGAGAGCAGGGTCAGGACATCAGTCCACCTCTCATAACTCCAAATTCAGTGTTTTGCCCACTTTATCAATGAAACTCACATCTGAAAACCTCCTCCAAGAGATTTACTGTCCAATCAACACTGGAACTGCGAAACAAATGACTGATGCCAAGAACAAAGACAAAGACTATATAATTCCTTTCCTTCATAGACAGCTCATTTGTCTGACAAGAATCATTAATTTAACTTTCTAGTCATTATGGCTCAATTCAGTAAGAGATAGCCACGTGAATAACATTAAGAAAGTGCTGAAAGCACATAATATAAAGGAACAGTCCACAGCATTTTGGCAAAATAAAATACAGTAACACTTTGGAAATCAGATTATCTGATTTAAAAAATAGTACTGACCCCCACAGTACTATACTATCTAAGATGTCTATGGATTTAACTTAAAATTATATGATTATTTTATAATTATGTAAATATTAATAAAACAAGTAAAAACATTGGATTTGAACTACAAAATCATGACTGCTTTATCTTTTTTCCGTACCTACTTTTCTCAAATGTATGTTCAAATTTTCTCAAATCTTGGTTTCTATAATTTATAATCTGTAGTGTCTCAAGTCTGGTTTCTTTACTTATAAATTAGTATGCTGCCATTAACATTGTAAGATTATTGAAGATAAAATGTGATGACATATAAGAAGTAACCAGAAAGATGCATGGTATAGGACAGAGGCTTATTAACTAATTGCTGAATGAACGAAAATATTTTTTTCAATAACTGTTGAATTCATTTAAATCACTTAATATGCATTATCGAGAAATCTGAAACTGTAAGGTGCAAATGGCCCAACTCTCAATTCATTGCACTCTAGATTCCTAGTGATTCCTAGCATGAGAAGCAGAGAGAAGAGACTGAACAGAAAAATTAGGATAAGATACTCAAACAGGTTTTTAGTAAACAGGTCAGAGTCATAAAACAGGCCTTTGTTAATTCATTCTTTGTTTAAAGGAGTATCTTTTAATTGGCCTCATGGTTTGTGTTATGCAGAGTAATAATGGTCCCCAAAGAAATCAATTTCCTAATCTGTAAAATTTGTGAACATGTTAAGTTACATGGCAAAGGGGAATTCAGATTGCAAATGAATTCTAAGTATAACCTAAGGCCTTAGTTATAGTTTAATTAGCAGTGTGAGGACACACACTTTTATTTCCATTTGGTAAATATGTAGGAATTGCTGACTCTTTCATAGGTATATGCTTAACTTTTTAAGAAATAACAAGAAGATTTTCCAAATATATACACTTAACATTTCCCATAACAAGTGTGTGAGAGTTCCACTTGCTTCCATATCATTTACAATACATGGATGGTCAATCTTTTTAATTTTAGCCATTCTAATGGGTGGGTAGTGGTATCTTACTGTGATTTTAATTTGCATTTCCTTAATGATTCATAATGTTGAGTATCTTTTCATGAACTTATTGCCATCCACATATCTTTTCCAGTGAAGTTTCTGTTAAAATCTTTGCCTATTTAAAAATCTGAGTTGTCTTGTCATTGAGTTGCAATATTCTAGTTTGCCATTTCTTTTCTTAATAGTGTATTTTGAAGAGCAAACGTTTTTAACTTTGAAAAAATCCAGTTAAAAATTATCAATATCAGCAAAGTACAGAAAGGCACAGAAAACCTGTATTAGAGGAGATTAAAGAAACATAACAACTAAATGCAATGCCTGACCCTTGACTGGATCCTGGATTTTAAAACAAACAACTTTAAAGAATACTATTGGGATAATTTGAGAAATTTGAATTTGGATCGTACAATAGGTAGTATTGACTGGTAGTATGTGTTAAATTTCTTGACTGCGATAAAAATACAGCATTCTTGTAGGAGAATGTACCCTTCCTAAGGAAAGCCATGTTGACATATTTAGAGGTAAAGTGCCATGATATCCCATTATCAATGATGTTAAATTTTATTACTTAGTAAAAGAACCTTTTGTTAAAAATAAAATAGAGCGAGAAAGCAAATGCAGCAAAAACTTAAGTTAGTGAGTCTGTGTGAATGGTATATAAATATTCATTGTATTAATTTTTAAATTTTTCTGTAAGTTTATGAACTATTTCCTAATAGAAGTTAGGGAAAAAATGATACTTTCAATATAAGTTTTTAATACTGGCATTTCTAATACTGCTTAAGCTTATTTGGAGCATCTTTTTTCTTGCAAAATAACAAAAATAAAGATTTGCAGGCCTAGCCTTAGAGGTCTCTATACTTAGCAGAGTACCTGATACAGCTCAATGAACACTGTTTCTGCTGCTGTCGAAAGGCAGTTTGGTGTGGTACGAAACAGTGAATTTAGAACCAAGTTTCTGCTAAACAATTAGTAGCTATTTGATTTTAGACTTTCCCTCTTAAATCCTCAAATACCTGATCTGTAAATTCTCAGAAATAATACCAACTAATATATACCCTAGGTGATTATTAAAAGACTCAGATAATGTAAGTAAAATCATTTTGTAAAAATACTATGCAAATGTCACTACTATTTCTATCTCTAATTACACTCAAAGTTTACCATATTAAAAAAAAAAATTAGTCCTAAGTATGTTACATTCATTTGAAGTATTTAGGGAAAAAACAAAAATTTATCTAGCAATATAATTTTGTGGTATAATGTATCTCCCAGTAACTAGTGTTTTTTGAGAGAAGAAAATAGTGCTCCAAGTTGAGTCACATGACAGTTTTATAATAATTTTGCAATAGTTTATAATAAATTTAAGTAGATTAAAATCTTAAAAGAAAAGGACCTTTCTTGACTCTGCCTTTACAAAAGCAACTGGACCCAAACAGCAGTGTATTACAAGCAATTAACAAATTGTAGTATGTATATGAAGAATTAATAATTACAGATTGCTAAAACATCATGAAACAGAACTAATTAAGGAACTTAGAGGAGCACTTTCTTTAAATAGGATGGATCCAGAAAATTAATTTTTGTTTGTAAATCACTCACTCCAAATCACTTAGCTGGAGGGCTAAGGGAAAGTGCTGGAAACTACTGTCAACTGAGATTGAATCAAAAATTAAAACAAATCTGAAATTATAATATAGATCAATAGGGGAAAGTACAACTTCATTTTTAGTTTGAGTTCTTCAAAGGCAAAGGTCAGTATCTTATTCATTTCTGCAACCTCAGTGCCCAGTATAATCTCTTATGCCTGGTAAAACATCTAGTAAACACTTAACAAATAAAAGAAGTAAAAATGTAACATTTCCAAAACAGATGTTATATAAATTTAGTCATTCACAGATATACAATTTGTATATATAATAAATACAATTAGGGTGTATTTTTTTAACACTAAAGATAAGAGTTAAAAACTTAATACACATTAAAACTACATATACCAAAACAAAATGAATATGTATTTTTCATTTTCATTTCATGAATATATACTTTCATTTCCTAATGAATAAATATTTTTCAATTTGGAGATAACCAAACTTGGTTATAACTGGATTTTACAACATACCACATTAAATGAAAGTGTCTGACCATAGTGTGGCATCACTTTTATTTCTGATCACCCTAAAATCACTATGTTGTACACTTGAAACCAATATAATATTGTATGTCAACTATACTTAAATAAAAAAATATAAAAGGCCAGGAAAACAAAGAATAAACACTATAGAGTTTACATAAGGAATCTGCTAATTAGTGACAGTAAGGAAGCAAGACCACTTCAGTACTTTTTATATGAGGATAGAGTAAAATCTTATGCAGCTTTAAAATTCTTTTTTCATAAACTGGTCAATATAAACTTGTACTGTTTTAAAGTACAGAAATATAAATTCATTAGGAAAGAAACTTTACTTAAAGATGTCTTCCTCTCATAATTTATAAGGTATTGCTTATATAACAAATGTGTAAGGTATTGTTTGCATAGCTGACCACAGCAAATTACCAGATTTAACTGAAAACCACAGTCCAAGCTTTCTAATATGCCATCACTTCCCATAAATACTTCCATATTATGCTATCATTTCCACACCATGTTGTATTAAAATATTTCCTTAATTTAAAATCATTTCAGTCCAATACCCAAGCAAAGAAACCTGATCACCTCTATTTAAGTATTTCAAAACAACTCTGTATTAATTTTATCATAATAGGAATCAAGTTGGAGAGCTTAGTAACCCCTAACACTTTATTTTCAATTACAGACATTAATAATGGTAAGTAAATGACTAAGTAATTCTAAGGTATTTGGGAGTGCATCTCATCAATAAAATAATTAAATGCAACAAAGTTCTGTTAGACCTACATTGAACTTTGGCTTGAATCTCATGCTCTTCACATACTGCACTAATCCACAAATTTCTCACCAACAGCTAGCTGCCTCTTCCCCACCCCAAGAATTCACTTCCTGTTCGCCTCTCACCCTTAAGTATGCATGTTAAGAGGGCAACAGCCTTAGAGCTCCTCTGAACTACTGGAGTTTCAGTTACTTTGATTCCTGGTGGGAAGCACAGAGCTCTACTCTTCTATAACATAGTACACAATTTAATACTTAAGACCATAATTTTGAGCTAACTAACATTCTACAAACTTCCCAGTTCAAATAAAGCATTTTAATCTAGAAGATTTGACAAATGTCAAAACTAAAAATTAGTCCATTTTAATTGAAAAACACAAAAGGGACATTTCTCTACAGAATTGCTATTTTGTGTTTTGGCTTAGACAACTAAGAATTGTGAGATTTCTCATAAGCAACGCCATGCCAAATGCATAACGATTTAAATAAATTTTGAGAAATAGAGGAATAGCACATTATAAGAGTTTTAATTATTCAAAGGGGGCAATCTCAATATTAGATCGTTTTTTCTCTTTTTTTTCTCTAGAGCATAAGTGGAGTGACAAGTCTTTTAACTGTTCAGGTATCTGGGTTTTTTTGTCTTAGGAAAAGTTACCACTGTTAAAAATAAAATTAGCTATGAGTTTGGGATCCTCCTGGTTCAGTGGGTATGAGCAAAGTAGAGCAAATCCCTTACTGTAGTTTTACATACGTTTTTCTCTTTTTAGTAATAATTTTACTTAAACACAAAATTAGCTGTGTTTATGCTTAAGGTAATTTTCAAATACTTAATGTACTCTAATAGATTCTTACTTAGTGAGCATAATTCGTGGAAGTGCAGCAATAGCATTACTAATTTGAACATACAAGACCTCCCTACAAAAAAATCTAAGATTTTATCCTTTCCTAACTGAACATTCTACTACCATCACCATCACCCTCTGGGAAAAAAAGAGACATATAATTAAAGGTTTTGATGCTTAATGGAATACATTTCAACTATCTGGAAAATTTATTCATCTATAATAAATTCCCTAACATTATTGAATAGCACAGACCTTGCCATATTTCTTTACTTTTTTTCATTATTTGTAACTGCCTCCCAGGGGCTTCAATAGGCAATATGAATGATATGTCCTACAATGAAATCCCAAATTACAAACACAGAATCTTTAGAGATGAAAAGAACCTACCAATTTAATCCTTTCCACCCACTATAGGAATTCCATCTGTGACACATCTGAACCATTCCATTTACTTACTTTAAGTCAAAGAGCTTTATTCCAAACATCTTTCTATCTACATGATAACTGCTTTTCTGTGACTTCCACTTAGTAGGACTAATTCTGACCTCTAAAGTCCTTCAAATGTTTGAAGATAATGATCAGGTTTACCGTTAGGGCATTTGCTATCATCTTAAACACACAGTCTTAGAAAAGAATGTCCAAAACATTTTTGGAAGAGATAGCTATTTCAGTTTACTTTTTTTGTTTAGGGGTTGTTTTGTCCTCTGGTAATGGACAAACTATTTGCCAAAAAAGCCAGAAAACATGAGCTACACGGTCTTTTTCACTTAAAGGTTCTAAAGCAAGTTTTTGCCTCAACAGTAAGTAAGGTAGATTTTTGAAGGTGGGGGATGGAAGGGCCCTCAGTGTAAGGAGAAATCATTTAATACAGTATTTTATTGTTATATATTACAATGCACTAACACACTCTGAAGTAAAATGAAAGTGGTCAAGACTGCAAATAACAGTAGTCAAATTGGATTTGAATCCAGAATGGCCACTGGCTGTCTCCACACTGGCTGTGTGACTTTGAGTATATCACTTAGCTTCTCTGTACCTCAATTTCCTCCCATGGAAATTGAAAGAAATAACTGTATCCAAATAACAGGATTATTTTAAGTGTGTTAACTAAGTTAAGCATTTAGAACAGTGCTTGGCACAAAGTCAGTGCTATGTGTTATTATAATTTTTGCTGTTACTATGCACCTACTTTAAATTGAATATTATGGTAATATATGCAAGAAAAATATAGATATTTTAATTACCTTGATTCAAATTTTCCCAGATATCCATTAGAACCTTACTTTTATATGATTCTTTAGCAACCTTACAATGGCAAACTACTCAGCCATTCAAATTCATTTTCAGAAAAATGTTTAATGATAATGAAAGATATTTATAATATGTTAACGAGGTTAAAAAAGCAAGTTGCCAAACAGCATAAACTATATGATCCAAATTTTGTTTCTTAAAAATGTAAAAATATGTAAGTGGAGGACAGGGGACAGACAGACAACAGATGTCACTGGAAACTTATACAACAAAATGTCAACAGAAGTATCTTTTGGTAGTGTTATTGCAGGTAACTTAATTTTCAATTTTCAAGTGTTTGTTTTCTATATGCTCCAATTTTTAAATACTAACCATGTATTAATTGTTTTTATGAGAAAAAAATCCAGTATTTTAAAATGTGCTTTACATAGGATGTTCAAACCTGTCTTTCTGTTTTCTTAATTTTTAAAGCTTATAAGTAATGTAAGTTTCTCTACCTTCAGGAAAAAAGTAAAACAAAATTCAAGGTAGTAAGTAAAGTAATAAATTTATCAGAACACAAAAGTCAACATGGAATTTTGTATAATTATGTACATCCTAAAATTCTATTTTCTGCTGCCTGCTATTTCAGCTATCCCATATATTTTTCACTGCTAGAGAACTTTTACATTAAATTTAATTTACATTGTGAGACCATGCAATGCTCCATGTTATTTCAATTTGAACAAAGACAAAAATGAAAGGTTTTGTTACAAAATAGGAGAAAGTTTTGTCATGAGAATAAAAAATGTATAGTACTCTCTCACAACTCCTTTGCTCTAATCAGAGATGAAAATAAAATAGTATTTTCTCTATGATGTTTTCCAAGTGCTTACATTTAGAAATACTTGCTGTAGCTTCTCACCTTTTTTTCTATTGTTTAAGTGATAAAATTCTAGAGTCAATTATGTATATAAGAAATGTCATCAGCACTGTTTTTAAAGACTGACACAGACTTCAGGTTGCTTACTTTAAGACATTTGAAATTATACCCACAACCACCCCACACTCAGTTGGGGAATAAGAAAAAGTAAGGCTTAGAAATAATTTTTATACAGCCAACACTTTCACTGAAGCTTTCTAGAGTCCTAAATAGAGTGCCAACGAGGATTTTCACAGGAGATAAAAGGTATCTTGTTTTGACTACAACAAAATGTACCTTATTTTTAATAAACAAAATTACATCACTTAATCATTTTTTAATCTCTTAGCTTTTATGCATATTTACCAATAGTCTAAAAGGAAATTATTGCAATTAAGAGTTATAAAAACCTAAGAAAAAATTTCTTTCCATACAACCTAGGAATGCACCATAATAATGTAAGAATTCCTTATTAATATAACCTTTTGGCTATGTAGTAACAATAACAATCTGGAACATGCCAAAATTACATAGGCAAAAAACTTTTAAGCTGTCAAAATTTGTTATAAATTACACATATGAAATCATTTGAATTTCACCTATTTAGAGTGACATAACTCAGTATATATAAAATCTATAAGCAATCCATGTCATAATCATAATATCAATCCCCTATCTTCTCTACCAATTCCTCTCCATTCTTCATCCCCACAAACAGCAACTCCAGATTTTTACTCTTAACAGTAAGAAATAATAGGAAACTTGAGAACTTTCAAAGAAGTATTTCAGATTGCCCCTTATCAGCACTTGAACATGTCACAAAAAGAACAGGTTGGCAAAACAAAACAAACTCAGACAAAAAAGTGAGTAGATTTAAATAAAGCCTGATGAGTTTATCAGTACAGAATATGATGATTTATTAAAAGTTGCTTACGATGGATTGGAAAACAATTTCTCTCAGCTAGTACTACCCATTTGGTAATACTAGGAACTACTTATTTATAATTACCTTCCATTCATTTCAAATCTATAAAAGGGAGTCTTTACTGCTTTATAAAGCCAACAGAACATGCTTAGTAAAAACATGAATTAAAAACAAAACTAAACTAAAATGATGACAAAGCCTTAGAAAAATAAAATTCAGAAAAATAATGTTAACAAATTTCAGACTTCATAACATCAATTATATACCAGACAAAATGATTAGTCAAACTAGTCAGGAATCGAGCATGGACTTTCTATTTTTATACTATGGTGCTCAGTTTTGCCTCTGTCAGAAATTCACACTGTTGATGTAATAATGTGGAACACCTCTAAATCTAACAATTACAGTATTGTCTAAGATATCTATTGTAATAAAAAAGCATTGTAATAAAAAAAATATATATATATATTCATAGATATATATATATGAAGTAAATAGATGACCCTCGGTTCAAATCAGATGTTTTTCCTAGGGTCCTTCTAATTAAGATACGTGATCTTCCAGTAGAGGGAGCAAGATCATAACATTCTATGCAGACCACAAGAAGGGGAGGGGAAGGTTTACAAATGCCTTAAAGTCTCTTAAAATCAATTTAGACGTTTCAAAAGATGTCCTTTAAATAATATTTGAAACAGAACTAAAATCAACCCCAATAAAAGATAAAGATCTTATCTTTTTCAAACATTTCAAGACTTTGAAATGAAAAAACGGTCCCTAAATATTTAATTTTAAGAACTATGGTATATTTCATTGTCTACCAAATCTCACAGGTAACCAAGGTATTGAAGCATTTTATAAATCCTTAATTTAAAAGGATTTCAGAAATATGTAAGATATTACATTAAATACAATTTTTATTATAAAAGTAGTATTTTACATGAAAAGAACAGAGAGCAAAATACAATTAATTATACTACCCTAAACATATCTTCATACTGCTATGAAAAAGAAACATAATTACAATAATGTTTATTAAGTGCTTACTATACCCTAGGCACAGTTCTAAGTACTTTTACGTTATAACTCTTTCCATCTTTACCAAAGCCCTATTAGGTAGATACCTAATACAGCCTATTAGGTATATAACAAAAATTATATAACTAGCTAAAAGCCACACATCTAATATGTAACAGGATCCAAGAACTAAAACCCAAGTAGTCTGATACCAAAGCCTGAACTGTTAATCATTTTACTGTGATCATAATTTTGAATTATGCTTTTCCCATCATTAACATATTCTCAGTGTTAATCTTCAGGTCAGTAACAGTCTGTCATGGCTATGATAACAAATTATACTCTTTCCAGTTCTCCCTTATAGATAAAATAATATAAATATTTTTGAATATATTATTTTTGCTATTTGGGGATTACTATAATAAAGTATTTTTATACCCCAAAATACGATGACCAGATTGTTTTCCGATATATTTGTATCAATTAACAAAGCTATGTAAGCTCCAATTTCACCATAAATTTACCACCACTAATATTAAAAATTTTTTCCTAACAGGTAAACAGGAAACCACACTGCAAATTCAATCATTAAGGTTGCATATTATTGTGAATGTTGCGTTTACAAATTCAATTTCATCTTTTGTGAATTTCAGCTCATATGCTTTATCTAGTTATCAACTAAGATCTTAAATTTATCAATTTATATGAGCTTTTTAGAGCAATACTAACCCTATGCTCATCATATTTGCAAAAAAATGTTCCTATTGTTTCCCTTAGTTAAGTTTTTGCTTTTGATAATAGATCTTTTAAAGACAATCAAAATTCAAAGTTACAAAGAAGTTTTTAAAAACTTACAATTTTCTAAATATAGAAATAGTCTACTGCTTTGAGTGCATCAATGAATCATTTCCACAATATAAAACCGATGGAAACTTATGCCCAAACATACATATTAACAGAATTGCTGAAAATCTTGAATGTCTCATGTAAAATTAACTCAACGAGTAAAAGCTAACCCTTCCAAAACACCAAAATAAAAGATACATACCTATCTCTGTAAGTACAGGCGATTTCTGTCGTGTAAATGTTGATGATTAGGAAGTGATGAATGCCAAGACCAGCCTGACCATGTAACTGAGTTTGAGCCAAATCAGAAGGCCACGTTACAAGATGTGAAGTAAACTGCCAATCAAGGTCATGATCTAAAACATGACTTGAATTACCTTGCCCAAATGTTGACTCGTCGTCAAATTGGGAAGGAGATCTTCCTGAAGGAGGTCCTCTGGATCAAGTCCTGTGAATGATTCAGTCTGAGATTCTACCTGATGAAGTAAATTCTCTTCTAAAGATGAAAAGCCATTAGTTCCTACATGATCACTGAAATGGCCCATTTGGCTTCCTGAATCAACAGGATCTGGGAAGTTCATGTGCACAGAAGATAATTTTGAATTGCTGTAATTACCCTGAGGATGTGATGAATGCAACATTTGGAAATTATTTGAATTGAGTGACATATTGGGATTTAGCATAGGCTGAGGGGATTCTTGCTTCATTCCCCTACGAAGTGAAAAGGAATTACTTCCAGGAAAATCAGGTAAAGTCTGATTTGTATGATTAGGTCCAATAACTGCAGAGGGCTGGAGGAGACTGGTGATACATGATTACTGGAAAAGGAATAGTGAGAAGAAAACTGCTGTGAATTACTGACAGAACAAGAAGTCATACTTGGAGAAGGTCCATTAAAATTTCCTTCCTGACGACTGCCACACTTGAGGAAGTGTACTGAAGGATTTGGCGTTTGCGAAAATTGCTGCATCGAAAGAGACTGTTGTGAAGTAGATGCATTAGAAATGTGTGGTGGGTGGTTAACACTGACTCTGTATGGACCAGAAACATTAACATCCATAAAATTTTTAGACTGGCCTAGAGAACTTTGCCCTGTGTTAAGATTATTTCGGTTTTGCTGTGAGTGAAGTGAAGTGCACTGTTTGTTGTTCATTGGCCTGAAATAAGGTAAAATCATGGTGTGCCATAAAGCTTTTATTGTGATGCATAGAGTGAGAATGTCATTGTTGGTGAAAAGGAGACCTATTTTGATTTGAAATGCTAGTAGCTGTCTGATGGCCCCACATTGGACTACCATCTCCTACATCTGGAAACAAACCATTGGGTTGGTTTTGGGGGTGGACTGGAGAACAATTAAACTGAGGGTGTGGAGATAACACATGTTCAGCTGGGCTACCAAAAGACTGATTAACTGGATGAAATTTCATTGAATCAAACTGATTTAACTGCTCATAATCAGTCATTTTCTGATGTGTTGGAGTACCCTGAACATGGTTCAGTGAGTCTCTGTGCAAAGGTTCAAATTCTGCACCCAAGTTCAATTCATCGACTAGTGAAACAGGTCCTGGTTGTACAAATGCATCATCTGACAAACCTTCTAAGGTTTCACCAAAAAGATTGGCATCATCAAAAAAGTCCATCATTGGATCTGTCATCTCGGAAAATTCAGGAGCAATCTGGGCTGTTCACTCCAAATAGACTATACTCAGCTTCTTTGTAATAGGTATTACTGGATCATTTCCAAAGGTCATCAACTAATCCAAAACAGGTCAACATTCATTATTGCTCTAGATAATGACATATCATGAAGTGTCGGAATCCTAGAGAAATAAGAAAAGCAATTAAAGCTTAATAATGAGTATTCATCAAAGTTCTACAAACAAAGCTTACATATAACTTAAAAAAAGAAATCTCAGTGTATTGTACTTTTTGGTAGGGTAATATTCTCCACAAGGAAATAGCTAATATTCTCCACAAGGAAAAAAAGTGCTGGTGTAGGGGACATGATTATATGGATTTAAAATGAAGGAAATTTCTTTCATTTGTTTTGAAGTTCATATATTAGGATGACAGAATGTAAAGTAAACTTGAGAATGGTATGCCAGACCCTCACCCATACCATGAAGTGGCCATCACTCCCCAGAAGCTGTGGCTTGTATAAAACAGATGTATTACACTTCAAAGTTATGTCTTGTTAAGATAGCTGACTTAAAGCCCTCTGATAAGTGTCATGATCTTCTGCTCTAGACCTCTTGAACAGATTAAATCTATTATTTCATACGGTATATGTGAAAATTCATCAAGAAGAAGAATATGAGGTCATGAAAGCTGGCCCAAAAAGAGAACAGTTAGCTATCTAGTCATCTGACAGAAAACAGATATGTGGTATGTTGGGAATGAATGTCCCAACATATTGCTACCATGGTCCTTTTGCGCATCTACCACACAAGATAAGCCCTCCCAGCAGCCAACTGATGTAAACATCTGTGCAGTAAAAGCAAGCACCTTTGTACAGTTATGCAGTCATTATTCTGTGCTGAAGCATATCTCCCTAAATCATTTGAAATACATATGTTGCTTATTTATACTAAACTGTGTAAATGTGTACTGATAATAAAGCTGAGGCAGAAACAAACAGTAGCTTAAGCTAAGCAATAATTAAGTTTTCAGATAGCCTCAAGAAAATACTATTTATAAGCATGTGTATATACACACAAAAAAAAATTTATGTGTGGAAAGGATCTAATAGGTTACTAATATGCAAAAATAGCTGGCCAATTTTTCTTCAGGCTTGTATGATTGTAACAAACATTTCAACAAATGTTTATGGTTCTGTGCCCCACCCCCAACTGTCTTGCACAAAAATCACAAAAGGGGGTTCATGCTTTTCTAAGTATTAGTTTATTTCAAAATTAGCACAGGCCTAAGACGCTTTTCCAGAACTTCTATTTTGGGAGGTCCATTTTAGGAAAAACAAATTTCCTAAACAAAATGTCTTCTATTTAAATGCAGAAATAGGAGGGGCGGAAGATGGCGGTGTGAGTAGAGCAGCGGAAATCTCCTCCCAAAACAACATATATCTATGAAAATATAACAAAGACAACCCTTCCTAGAATAAAGACCAGAGGACACAGGACAATATCCAGACCACATCCGCACCTGAGAGAACCCAGCGCCTCGCGAAGGGGGTAAGATACAAGCCCCGGCCCCGCGGGAGCCGAGCACCCATCCCCCCAGCTCCCGGAGGGAGAAGAATAGGCAGAGCGGGAGGGAGACGGAGCACAGGGCTGCCGAACACCCAGCCCCAGCCATCCGGGCCCAGAGACAGTACGTGCACAGGGGGCCCTGGATACTAGGAAAACAGGGCAGCAAGAACAGTGAGCGGGCACCGGAGGCCGGGCGCTGGAGGACATAAGAAAAGCGCATGACCATTTTTTTATTTATTTTTATTTTTTTTTTGCTGCTTTGTTTTGGCGACCGCTTTTTGGAAGTCTTAAAAGGATAGGGACCCCAATACCAGGGAAAGAGGGCAGCAAGAACAGTGAGCGGGCACCAGTGGCCTGGTGCAGGAGGACACCAGAAAAGCGAGCGCCCATTTTTTAAATTTAAAAAAAAATTTTTTTTTTTCTGCTGTTTTGTTTTGGCAAACGCTTTTTGGTAGTCTTAAAGGGATAGGGAACCCAATACAAGGGAAACAGGGCAGCAAGACCGGTGAGGAGAGGCCCGAGGCTGGCACCGGAGAATAAAGAAAAACGAGTGACCACCTTTTCTTTTAATTAAAAAAAAAATTTTATTCTTTTTTTTTTTTTTGGTGTGCGTTGTTTTGTTTTGGCGGGTGCTTTTTGGAAGTCTTAAAGGGGCAGGGCGGGACACTTAATCCAGAGGTAGGGAATCCGGGGATCTCTGGGCACCCTAACCCCTGGGCTGCAGGGAGCAGGGAGGCCCCTTACGGAGATAAATAGCCTCCCAGCAGCTCCTGCTCCAACGCGACTCCACCATTTTGGAGTAGCTGCCCGAGCCAGGCCACGCCCACAGCAACAGCGGAGATTAACTCCGTAGCAGCCTGGCAGGAAGCAGAAACCCTGTCTGCGCAGCACAAGCCACTAGAGGTCGCTGTTCTCCCAGGAGAGGAGGGCCACAAACCAACAAGAAAGGAAGTTCTTCCAGCCGTGACTCGTCCCAGCTCTGCAAACTATTCCTATCACCATGAAAAGGCAAAGCTACAGGCAGACAAAGATCACAGAGACAACACCAGAGAAGGAGACAGACCTAACCAGTCTTCCTGACAAAGAATTCAAAATAAGAATCATAAACATGCTGACACAGACGCAGAGAAATACAGAAGAGAAAGGGGATGAAGTCCGGAGGGAGATCACAGATGCCAGAAAGGAGATCACAGAAATGAAACAAACTCTGGAAGGGTTTATAAGCAGAATGGATAGAACGCAAGAGGCCATTGATGGAACTGAAATCAGAGAACAGGAACGCATAGAAGCTGACATAGAGAGAGACAAAAGGATCTCCAGGAATGAAACAATATTAAGAGAACTGTGTGACCAATCTAAAAGGAACAATATCCGTATTATAGGGGTCCCAGAAGAAGAAGAGAGAGGAAAAGAGATGGAGAGTATCTTAGAAGAAATAATTGCTGAAAACTTCCCCAAACTGGGGGAGGAAATAATCGAACAGACCACAGAAATACACAGAACCCCCAACAGAAAGGATCCAAGAAGGGCAACACCAAGACACATAATAATTAAAATGGCAAAGATCAAGGACAAGGAAGGAGTTTTAAAGGCAGCTAGAGAGAAAAAGGTCACCTATAAAGGGAAACCCATCAGGCTAACATCAGATTTCTCAACAGAAACCCTACAGGCCAGAAGAGAATGGCATGATATATTTAATACAATGAAACAGAAGGGCCTTGAACCAAGGATACTGTATCCAGCACGACTATCATTCAAATATGACGGTGGGATTAAACAATTCCCAGACAAACAAAAGCTGAGGGAATTTGCTTTCCACAAACCACCTCTACAGAACATCTTACAGGGACTGCTCTAGATGGGAGCACTCCTAGAAAGAGCACAGCACAAAACACCCAACATATGAAGAATCGAGGAGGAGGAACAAGAAGGGAGAGAAGAAAAGAATCTGCAGACAGTGTATATAACAGCTCAAAAAGCGAGCTAAGTTAGGCAGTAAGATACTAAAGAGGCTAACCTTGAACCTTTGGTAACCACGAATTTAAAGCCTGCAATGGCAATAAGTACATATCTTTCAATAGTCACCCTAAATGTTAATGGGTTGAATGCACCAATCAAAAGACACAGAGTAACAGAATGGATAAAAAAGCAAGACCCATCTATATGCTGCTTACAAGAAACTCACCTCAAACCCAAAGACATGTACAGACTAAAAGTCAAGGGATGGAAAAACATATTTCAAGCAAACAACAGTGAGAAGAAAGCAGGGGTTGCAGTACTAATATCAGACAAAATAGACTTCAAAACAAAGACAGTAACAAGAGGTAAAGAAGGACACTACATAATGATAAAGGGTTCAGTCAAACAAGAGGATATAACCATTCTAAATATATATGCACCCAACACAGGAGCACCAGCATATGTGAAACAAATACTAACAGAACTAAAGGGGGATATAGACTGCAATGCATTCATTCTAGGAGACTTCAACACACCACTCACCTCAAAGGATAGATCCACTGGGCAGAAAATAAGTAAGGACACGGAAGCACTGAACAACACAGTAGAGCAGATGGACCTAATAGACATCTATAGAACTCTATATCCAAAAGCAGCGGGATATACATTCTTATCAAGTGAACATGGAACATTCCCAGAATAGACCACATACTAGGCCACAAAAAGAGCCTCAGAAAATTCTAAAAGAATGAAATCCTACCAACCAACTTTTCAGACCACAAAGGCATAAAACTAGAAATAAACTGTACAAAGAAAGCAAAGAGGCTCACAAACACATGGAGGCTTAACAACACGCTCCTAAATAATCAATGGATCAATGACCAAATCAAAATGGAGATCCAGCAATATATGGAAACAAATGACAACAACAACACTAAGCCCCAACTTCTGTGGGACACAGCAAAAGCAGTCTTAAGAGGAAAGTATATAGCAATCCAAGCATATTTAAAAAAGGAAGAGCAATCCCAAATGAATGGTCTAATGTCACAATTATCGAAATTGGAAAAAGAAGAACAGATGAGGCCTAAGGTCAGCAGAAGGAGGGACATAATAAAGATCAGAGAAGAAATAAATAAAATTGAGAAGAATAAAACAATAGCAAAAATCAATGAAACCAAGAGCTGGTTCTTCGAGAAAATAAACAAAATAGATAAGCCTCTATCCAGACTTATTAAGAAGAAAAGAGAGTCAACACAAATCAACAGTATCAGAAACGAGAAAGGAAAAATCACGACGGACCCCACGGAAATGCAAAGAATTATTGGAGAATACTATGAAAACCTATATGCTAACAAGCTGGGAAACCTAGGGGAAATGGACAACTTCCTAGAAAAATATAACCTTCCAAGATTGACCCAGTAAGAAACAGAAAATCTAAACAGACCAATTACCAGCAACGAAATTGAAGCGGTAATCAAAAAACTACCAAAGAACAAAACCCCCAGGCCAGATGGATTTACCTCGGAATTTTATCAGACATACAGGGAAGACATCGTACCCATTCTCCTTAAACTTTCCCAAAAAATAGAGGAGGAGGGGATACTCCCAAACTCATTCTATGAAGCTAACATCACCCTAATACCAAAACCAGGCAAAGACCCCACCAAAAAAGAAAACTACAGACCAATATCCCTGATGAATGTAGATGTAAAAATACTCAACAAAATATTAGCAAACCGAATTCAAAAATACATCAAAAGGATCATACACCATGACCAAGTGGGATTCATCCCAGGGATGCAAGGATGGTACAACATTCGAAAGTCCATCAACATCATCCACCACATCAACAAAAAGAAAGACAAAAACCACATGATCATCTCCATAGATGCTGAAAAAGCATTTGACAACGTTCAACATCCATTCATGATAAAAACTCTCAGCAAAATGGGAATAGAGGGCAAGTACCTCAACATAATAAGGGCCATCTATGATAAACCCACAGCCAACATTATATTGAATAGCGAGAAGCTGAAAGCATTTCCTCTGAAATCGGGAACTAGACAGGGATGCCCACTCTCTACACTGTTATTTAACATAGTACTGGAGGTCCTAGCCACAGCAATCAGACAAAACAAAGAAATACAAGGAATCCAGATTGGTAAAGAAGAAGTTAAACTGTCACTATTTGCAGATGACATGATACTGTACATAAGAAACCCTAAAGACTCCACCCCAAAACTACTAGAACTGATATCGGAATACAGCAAAGTTGCAGGATACAAAATCAACACACAGAAATCTGTGGCTTTCCTATACACTAACAATGAACCAACAGAAAGAGAAATCAGGAAAACAACTCCATTCACAATTGCATCAAAAAAAATAAAATACCTAGGAATAAACCTAACCAAAGAAGTGAAAGACTTATACTCTGAAAACTACAAGTCACTCTTAAGAGAAATTAAAGGGGACACTAACAGATGGAAACTCATCTCATGCTCGTGGCTAGGAAGAATTAATATCGTCAAAATGGCCATCCTGCCCAAAGCAATATACAGATTTGATGCAATCCCTATGAAACTACCAGCAACATTCTTCAATGAACTGGAACAAATAATTCAAAAATGCATATGGAAACACCAAAGACCCCGAATAGCCAAAGCAATCCTGAGAAAGAAGAATAAAGTAGGGGGGATCTCACTCCCCAACTTCAAGCTCCACTATAAAGCCATAGTAATCAAGACAATTTGGTACTGGCACAAGAGCAGAGCCACAGACCAATGGAACAGACTAGAGAATCCAGACATTAACCAAGACATATATGGTCAGTTAATATTTGATAAAGGAGCCATGGACATACAATGGCGAAATGACAGTCTCTTCAACAGATGGTGCTGGCAAAACTGGACAGCTACATGTAGGAGAATGAAACTGGACCATTGTCTAACCCCATATACAAAAGTAAGCTCAAAATGGATCAAAGACCTGAATGTAAGTCATGAAACCATTAAACTCTTGGAAAAAAACATAGGCAAAAACCTCTTAGACATAAACATGCGTGACCTCTTCTTGAACATTTCTCCCCGGGCAAGGAAAACAACAGTAAAAATGAGTAAGTGGGACTGTATTAAGCTGAAAAGCTTCTGTACATCAAAAGACACCATCAATACAACAAAAAGGATCCCTACAGTATGGGAGAATATATTTGAAAATGACACATCCGATAAAGGCTTGACGTCCAGAATATATAAAAAGCTCACACGCCTCAACAAACAAAACACAAATAACCCAATTGAAAAATGGGCAGATAAACTGAACAGACAGTTTTCCAAAAAAGAAATACAGATGGCCAACAGACACATGAAAAGATGCTCCACATCACTAATTATCAGAGAAATGCAAATTAAAACTACAATGAGGTATCACCTCACACCAGTAAGGATGGCTGCCATCCAAAAGACAAACAACAACAAATGTTGGCGAGGCTGTGGAGAAAGGGGAACCCTCCTACACTGCTGGTGGGAATGTAAGTTAGTTCAACCATTGTGGAAAGCAGTATGGAGGTACATCAAAATGCTCAAAACAGACTTACCATTTGACCCAGGAATTGCACTCCTAGGAATTTACCCTAAGAATGCAGCAATCAAGTATGAGAAAGATCAGTGCACCCCTATGTTTATCGCAGCACTATTTACAATAGCCAAGAATTGGAAGCAACCTAAATGTCCATCGATAGATGAATGGATAAAGATGTGGTACATATACACAATGGAATACTACTCAGCCATAAGAAAAGGGCAAATCCAACCATTTGCAGCAACATGGATGGAGCTGGAGGGTATTATGCTCAGTGAAACAAGCCAAGCGGAGAAAGAGAAATACCAAATGATTTCACTTATCTGTGGAATATAAGTACAAAGGAAAAACTAAAGGAACAAAACAGCAGCAGAATCACAGAACTCAAGAATGGACTAACAGGTACCAAAGGGAAAGGGACTGGGGAGGATGGGTGGGTAGGGAGGGATAAGTGGCGGGGAGAAGTAGGGGGGTATTAAGATTAGCATGCATGGGGGGTAGGAGAAAAGGGAGGGCTGTACAACACAGAGAAGGCAAGTAGTGATTCTACAACATTTTGCTATGCTGATGGACAGTGACTGTAAAGGGGTTTATAGGGGAGACCTGATATAGGGGAAAGCCTAGTAAACATAATACTCTTCATGTAAGTGTAGATTAGTGATATCAAAAACAAAACAAAAAAAAAAAAAGGACAGTTCCTGTGTGGTAACCTCCAATGAGTTCTACACAAGGGTATAAAGGGCATATACAAGTGTAGGCAAAGGGCCTGTTTGCGTTTATACAGAAGATCAAAGCCTAATTGGGCTACCCCGAAAATGAACTAAGATACGATATGAAAGAGAACTTCCAACATCTGCACTCTCTGGAAGACTCATGCCAGAAGATGATCATCAAGAAACCCCAACAAAGATCCACGCACTGCTACAGCTGTAGATGCACTCATCCCACCAGCTCCTGGACTTGCCATGGGAATGAAGGAGATATCTAAGCTGGCCTGTGCATACAGTAAAACAACAAATTTGACTGGATTTATACTGTTGGAACTCAACCAAGAATTAGGAGAAGTGCAAATTGTAGCGCTCCAAAATCTTACAACTACAGACTATTTACTGTTAAAAGAACATAAGGGATGTGAACATTCCCCAGGAATGGGTTGTTTTAATTTGTCTGATTTCTCTCAGACTGTTCAAGTTCAGTTGGACAATATCCACCATATCATAGATAAGTTTTCACAAATGCCTAAGGTGCCGGCTGGTAATTACAGATATGCTTTGGTTATGTAACTATACTCCTATTATGTTAATGTGTGTGCGCAATTTAAGTAGTAGCTAAAAACCTATACATGCTGAAGTTACTCTATAAGAAGATATGTCAAAGAAATAATCAATCTTCCCATGTTTTCTGCTGCCTGCTACTTCTATAGCTTTTCTTCTTCCTTCCTAATTACAACCCTTAAATAGAATTCGTGCCTCATATCAAATTTACCAAGTATCATAATTCTTCCAAGTGATAAAGATACCTCAAGACAAATGCTGGGCATAGAAACTACAGGGCATAAATATGCAAAGAAATAAAAAGCTAACCATTTCAAACAATAAGGCTTCTTTCTCACTTACCAACTTTCCATTTCCCTGTATGGCCCCGGAAGATGACTGGTTAGCCAGAGACGGGTAAGATTCCTCAAGGGAGGAACAACCTAAGACAGGCACAGTCGCAGGGGGGTCATCAGGTGAGAAATTGGGGATCAACAGAGGTGAGGCTTGGAACCTCACCCCCCCTGTTCTGAGAGAAATCTTCTGCATACGTGGATGTTTTATTGCCCTTGTCTAGCTTGGATTAACACATAGTCTACAGGCACACACCTGATCATCTACATTTGCTCTCTTACAACACTAAACTATGTTTTCTACCTTTATCTTGTATCTACCTACCACTTCTGCATTTTATTAAAAATAATAATAATAAAGAGAAAAATGTGGTATCCACATATAAATCAAGTATAAAAACCAAATGGGTATTCATATTTGAACTGACTGTTTATAGTTCATAATGCATGAGCAAAACCGAAAGTTTCTGTGATGACTGCCCTTGTACTGTTCACTATGTAACTTATTCATTATGTAAGAATTTGTTCTCCATGTAAGAACTTGTTTGTTATGCCTCAGAAGATTGGAGACTGACGAAAATTAGGCTTGGGGTGGATTAATGATTGTGCATTGAGCATTGACTCCCCTATACAGAATTTTATTATCATTAACAACCATTTGATCAATAAATATGAGAGATGCCCTCACAAAAAAAAAAAAAAAAAAAAAAGGACAGACTTCCAATGGTAAAATAAATAAGTAACCGGGATGTAATGTATAGCATAAGGAATATAGTCAAGATATTGTAACAGCTTGGTAGGGTGATAGCTGGAACCTAGAATTATGTATATAAATGTTCTACCACTGTGTTGTACACTTGAAACTAATGTAATGTAATACTGTGCGTCAACTACCCTTCAATAAAAAATAATTATTTAAAAAAAAAAATGAGTATCTACAGATAAATTTGATATGTAATACCTGCTAATGACCTGAGTTGTAATTTTTACTTATAAGCACCAGAAGTCTCATTAAAAATGATAAACTTAACATTAGGCTGCTTACAAGCTAGTAACTTTAAAGAATGCTACTTTTTTGAGAATATTAAGACTATGAGACTTGCATTCTGCACTATCACCCAAATAATACCTAAAGCTGTCTAATACTACATTTTTTTCAACCTTCATATCTAATATAATCTGTATTAATATTTCCAAGTAGACTTTCAAAAACTGAAGTGCACTGTTCAAAAGTAACCAATTTTTATAACATAAACAGGAAGCTTGCTCCTGCCTCTCTTAAAATACACACTATGAAAATGTCATAGTATGGTGCCACACACAGAGCAAAACCTGACAGAGGCACACTCATTCAGATAAAGGCAGTCCCTACCTTCTAAAGCACCTGTCTGGGGACGGTGTTCAAAACTTGGTTTCTTGACAAACCTTTTCTCCCCCTCATCTTCATCTCAGTAAATCT
Source organism: Manis pentadactyla (assembly GCF_030020395.1). Classification (NCBI taxonomy): domain Eukaryota; kingdom Metazoa; phylum Chordata; class Mammalia; order Pholidota; family Manidae; genus Manis; species Manis pentadactyla. The sequence continues at coordinate 40,573,898 of NC_080033.1, forward strand.
CACCACCATCTATCTAGTTGCTCAAACCAGGAACCTGGAGGTCACTTTTGACACCTTTCCTTTAACATTCCATCCATCATCTTAGTTGTCAATTCTCCTGCTATTCCTACCTCCTTGGTCTCTCTCTATATAGCATACCAAATTATATTATATACTATGATATTCATAAATACATACTATGTATTTTTCCATCTCTATAGCTGCTATCTTGTTACCTTGCTACCACCATGGCTTACCTCAACAACTGCTAATAGGACAGTATCTTGGCTTTTACTCTTCCTCAATCCATTCTCAAAGTGATTTAAAAAATGTAAATCTTCTTACCCTTGTGCTTCAAAATCTTCAATGATTACAACATCCTTAGTAAAACCCAAGTCTTTAACATGCTCTGCAAGACCCTGTAGAATATGCTCTCTGCCTATCATTGACTTCACCTTGCAGTTTTCCTCTATTATTAGTATGGTTCTGCCACTCTGAAGTTTCATTTCTTTCAACATCTTTCTTACTTTCACACATATTTTTCTCTCTTCCAGGAAACCCTTTTCCTGTGTAGCTTCTTATTATGTTTGGATTAAATATCACCACCTGAGAGGCCTGAGCACATAATCTAAAGGCCTCCCCATTTCTCTTACAGTACCATTCTCTTCCTTTATTGAATTCATCACGTTGTAATTTTACATTTATTTACATTTCATTATCCATTTCCACTATTAGACTATATATTTTACAAAAATAAAGATCAAATAATATGCACTTAATAAATATATATTAAATATAATAGACTAATAAAGGGGTCATTTACTAAATCTGTTTAATGAATGTGAATGACCTGGAGTCCCGAAAATAAATTATACCTCAAAGTGTCTTCACCTTCTCTAGGTCTCCCGTTATCACTTGATGAGCTTTCCACCTGTTTCTAAAAGGTAGGAGCAAAAAGTATTCCCGCAGACTTAAAGGCAATAAAATAGAAAAGAGTGTCAGGAAGTTGTACATCTCACGTCATGTAAGTGAGACAAAAAATGCTATAATCTCATAGAAAGGAAAATCCCTAAGGGCTACACTGATGATTTTATTCCCAAGATGGAATTTGACCTGAGTATTCAAAGACGGGTAAAATTGGAAGAGGTGGAACATATTAGACGTATGTTAAGACCACAACAGCTATAAGACATTTAAAAAGTTACAAGAAAATCATTCTATCACCTCAGTGTCCATAAATCTCCTCTGAATTGACATTTCAAACATTACCTTGATGACCCATTGTAAATTTTCATAATTCGTTTTACTCTGCCTCATTTCCGTATTACCTTTTTCTTTATTCACTATACTGATACCTGATGAAATTTCCCCACTAGACCTATTACTTCATATTTATTTTTCCTTTATATTTTAACCTTTAGGATTTCATTTTTTAAATTTGTCAGAGTACTTCAGTGACTTTTTCTTTTATTACGTTTATATCAATTAACACATCTAAACCTTTAGAAAATCTAAAATGTTCACATGTACTAAAATTTTATTTTACTGATACAAGTTTCACTATATTTTACTTCTAAATTTGTAATTCTATTTCATATTTCAGTTCCTGCCTCTTAAATTTATACATTAAGCCACTCCTTCAATTCTACCTTTGTTTCCATAGGTAAATTGCTGAGGTTATATACAAGTTATAATGCCTTGTAGAAAACATTGTTATATTAGATAAGGTGTTTGGAACTAAAAGTTTCTAAAGATTCTTCCAAGTCGAAAATTCCATTATTAATCTTTGTCATGGCCTTTTCCACTGACAACACTGCTTTATCTTTATTCGTACCTGCCTACTTGAATTTATTTTTTAAAATGTTCTTTTCAGCGAAGGTCAACTGTATCACTATTTGTTTCAAAACCTCTGTCTTCTCTCACACTTAAAACCAGGTATAAATTTTGTTATTTCTGAGGACAGAGCTCATGGGACACTCAGAATCACAGAATTGTAAAATTGGAGAAAACTAAAGTTCACAGAAATGAAGAAACCTGACTATAGCTACACAGGTAGTAAAGTAACAGTCCTGATTCTCTCCAATCAGCACTACTTCCCAGTCAAAAACGTTTTACTGGTTGCACCAGCAGTTTTTTTCCTAATGCTATTTCCTTGGGACAACACCTTCTCCTAGTTAATCAATCACAAGGTTTTCGTTTTTAACTCTATAAAAAGGTATAAAACATTTTAAATAATATTCTAAGAGTAATACCCACTCTCCCGAAACTGTTCAAGTATGCCAAAGATACCTCAACCAAATCTGGAAGGCAACTTCATTCCCTCAAAGCATTTCATGTCTATATTATATGATCTGCGTTTTATAGGAAACTCTCCAAGGACTGAGACAGGCCAGTTCTTTGTACTACACTAAAACAATTGAATGTGAAGTGTTAAAGCAATAAAAGACACAGAAAAGTCTTGCAAGATTTATAACACAGATTTAACTTGCTTGAAGCAACAATGTTTACAAATATTTATCATATCTGTCATATGGAAGGCTTCCCGCTGATGGTTATTAGCACCAAGTCCCACTTAAATTCAAATTCTGTAAATCCAACAGAAAAGAAACACTATGTTCATTCTTCACCTTTTGCATTGCAAAACACCCCTCCCCCCCATAACTACCTCCGCAAGGTGGAATCCCTCCTATTAAGATCACCTTCTATACACTGAAGTGTTTGTAGACCTAGTCCTTCTTTTAAAAAGTACCTGTGCAATTATGCAGTTTAGATAAAGTAATATTACACAAGATAAAGCCTCTTTTCTATACCAGATCCCAGTTGATTAAGTAAACTGGAGAGTTTCAAATTAGATAAAAGGAAATGGTGAAAAGTAGCATGCAAAACTGGGAAACTAAGTTGTCATGGTGATTTTATTAATGAAGATAAACTTTATTTAATATGGGGAAATTTTTAGGTAGTTATTATTATTTTACGTAAGTGGATAAAAGTCACAGCAGTGTCAAATCCCAGACTTCCAGGGAAGTAACTGTGTTAACAGTTTATGTCACAATTTCAAAAAAAAATTTGTCGTCTTTGTTGTACAAAGTTTTATTTTTCTTTAAAAAAAAAAAAAAGCAAAATAAAACCAAAAAAAGACCACAGGAAAACCACTGTGAGCTGGAGACTGTAACAGGCCAATAAGACACCCAGACTTTCCGGGTCATGCTTGGCTTTGGGATGGATGTCCGCGAAGGGAGCCCTGGAACCACCCATCACGTCCCACACCCAGAGCCCAAGGAAGCAGCGGTAGTAGCGGGGTACGGGACCCGCTGCAGACGTGGAGAGGCCCTGAGGCAAAGGATCACAGGAAAGGCTATGCAGTCGTGAGCCAGGAGGCAAGGCCTGGGAAAGCGCCGGGGGCGTCCCGGGCTCGGGACACCAAGCGCTCGCGCGGGACGCCCTGTCATGAGTCACGGAGGCTAGAAAGCAGGCGGGCGGGGAGAGGCTGCTGGATGGAGGGAGCAGACGGGGAGGCCCCGAACTCGAGCGGGGTGAGGAAGAGGGGGCCTTGCCCACCCACGGCCTGCTTGCCCACCCTGCCCTCACCACCATCAGACGCAACAGGCGCGGCGGTCGGGTCCCACCTCAGGGTCTGCGGGCTGGGGGCAGCAGCCCGCAGCCATAACAGGCGCGGGCGGGCAACGGGCTGGCTGGGCCGCACGTGCGGGCACTGTCCCCTCCCCAGCCTCCCCGCGCATCCCTGTCTCCGGGCCCCTCACCCCTAGCTCCAGCGGCGCGGCCCGACCTGCCCCGACCCCTCCTCCCGCTCGCCCCCAACCCCCAGGCCAGGCGGCGGCGGCACGTACTCACCGCCGCTCGCTGGCTCTCGGGCTTCGCCATAACTGAGGCGCACCCGCCGCCCCCCGCCTCGACCGAGACTGACACACTCACCTGGCCGGGCGGGTGCGGCCTCAGGCGACCACCCCAAGTACAGAACCCGCCCCCGCCTCTCTCTGACAGTTGAGCGGCAGCCGCGGCCCCGCGGGGCCCCCGGACTTCTTCCCTACGCCTGAAGCGGCGGGTAGCAACCGCGAGCGTCAGCGCCGGCGGCACTTACCGGCGGTCCGGCCAGGCCCCTCAGCGCGTGGCTGGGAGGGAGCAGAGGGAGGGGTGAAGGGGCACCGCCTCCCCCGCGCCGCCACGCACCCGGCTAATTGGCCCAGTTCACCCCGCAGCACCACCAAACCAGCCCCTGCGAGCGGCACTCCGCAAGCACCGGCGCACCGTTTGCATATTTGTGCCCGCGCCGCTGATTGGCCCAGACTCGGAGCGCCGGCTGTGACCGCTGCAGTGACCGCTGCAGCACCCGCCGCGGCTCCTGCCGCGACGGACGACCAAGCAAGGAGGGTACCCTTCGCCGCTTCCTTTCCTTCAAGGTGCGGCTGGACCTGGGGTAGAGAGAGACGGGAGGCGGGGTCGTCGCCCTGCTCCAACATGGCCCCGCTGTGCCGCCGACCCAATCGCGGGTTCGGTTACTCCAGAAACCCCGGGCTGGTAAGTGTTGGGGCCGGACGCCCTCTGGCCGGAGCGCGGGGCAGTGCAGTGGCCCGGGCTTCCCTCGCCGCCCTGCCGCGGCCGCCACGTCAGGCCACACCCTCGCGGCGGCCTCTCCCCTCCTAGCGGCCTCGCCGCCACGTCAGACCATGGAGGCACGCCCCGGCCGCGAGCTGACCGGCGCCGAGGTCACTCACGCGTTGGGCATCTTCCCGCCAGCCCGGGTCTGCCGAGGAGCGAAGGACGGTTTCTAGAGCTCCCCTTCTCAAACGTCCGTGGTTGCGGGCCCACGTTCTCCTTTCGTTCGGCGTCCGCGGTGACACGCCAGTGCTGCTAAGGTCGGGAGCAAGCAAAGCGCCGCCGCGGTGATGCAGCGATTCAGTCCAGGTGCTAAGGCACCTGCCGTGGAAAAGGCGCCTGGCTAAGGAAAGACCAGCCCCAAGTCCTGATCTACAGAGAGCGCGCACCTCAAGTGGTGGAGAGCTGGCGCTGAAACCTTGCTTCCCGGTGTTCACACCCGCGTTCTAAATCACACAGTAGTGAAGGGAGAAAACAAATGTAAAGGAAAAAATAAAAAGAGGAAGAGGGCGACACTGGGCTAGGAGTAAGACGTGGTACTGGAAAACAACTGGCCTATGAAGGCATGTGGACACCTGGGTTCCCTGGCCCTGTCACTAATTAATTGTGTGACCTACATGCAAGGTCCCATGGCCTTGGTTTTCCTTCTGTAAAATGAAAAGGCTGGACAAATTTTCTAAAAGGCTTTCTTTTCAGCTCTAAAATTCTATAGGTCTCTCTTTGAGGCTCCGAGCTGGCTTTAAATACCGAATTAAACTTTAAAATCCATATTGGAATGAGAGAGTGACAGAATAACGGGGATGTTAGAACCTGATTTAAGTCTACCTTATGTTTGTTTGATACTGTTTATACAGTTTCGATTCCAGTGTAGGGTATATTTAACAGTCACCGTTGACAGGAATCTCTTGAATTTCAGTCTCCACAATGAAGCATAGAACAGTGTCACTGTGCCTGTTTATACCCGACCAGAATGGAATGGCTGCGGTATACAAGGGGTTAGTTGCATGGTAATTTCATTCTTTATATTCTCCATGAAGTCTCTCCAGAGTAGACGAACACAACTCTATGTAGCTGAGATATTGAAGGGGCTGGAAGAAAAGGCTGCTGAGAGAAGTAACAATTACAGCTTCGATTCCCCTCAAGGATACTTAATAACAAGCACATACTAGGATAAGAATGCACAAAACCAGTTCATCTCTGTGCTGCCTACAATACTACTTATTTGAATACGGCTTTAGTTTGTGAATTCAACCTGTTGAGTGGAATTTAAGGCTAATAACATCTCACTTATTTGTTATAGGAGAATTAGACCACATATTTAAAACTTTTAACTACCACAGAACCTTTCTCCCCAAGAAAACTCATGTTTTCTTGAATACAGCCCTTTGAAAATTACTTCACTTGGTGATTAAGGAGCATCATTATCATTATCAACATTTATTGTATTCTGTTATGATCAAGAAATGCCCTCAAAGGTATGTAGATCTATTTGTCCCTATAGTAAATGGCTTCGAGAATGCTGTTTAAACTTACATCTATTTTTTTTTTTAATGCCTCCTTCCTCAATACTGGTAACACTTCTCCTAACAACTTCTCTCCCACCTATTCTATGAACTTAAACACAGATAAACTTTTATTAGTTTAGAGTTTAAGGTTTTGGGTAAAGATTTTCTGTGGGGTTCACCTGTGGGCAAAATACATGAGTAGCTGTGACATCTATTTTGACTACCAAGTGACAGGCTCTTACTTACTTCTTAAAATCTTAGTGGTATTTTTGGTAACTGAGGTTTCTGGACATATGGACTCTGGAAAAGTTATTGCAAAGGATTGCTCTAAATCCCAGAATTTAGAGGGTAAATCAGTAAATATACCCTTTTCAATTTAAACTAACCAAAATCATTATTATCAAGACATCTAAATGTAACACCAATGGCCCACCATTTCCATCAGGCACTGGGTTGTCCAGAGCCAGGTGGTAGCTCTCCAGGTCCCTGTCTCCCACCTTTAGGGTAAAAGTAGCTCCATTCCTACCCAGTGCTTTTCAAACCCAAAAGGCCCTTTATCTGCAGACATAATGATTCACGTCACCATAAAACCTGTGCTGTGACAGAAAGTTTCTCCACACTGAATGAAACAACTCTACAAGTGTATCCAATAGGTATCATTTGCTGAAATTTAACTAGTTCAAGGCACTGTGTGAAGGGTTTACATTTGGTATTTCATTTTACCTTCACAACCATTCTATAAAGAAGGAATTGTTCTTCCCATTACAGATGAAGAGGATCCCAAATCTTGCCCTGGTTACATAATTATTGAGGGGCAGAGAAAGGATTCAAACTTCGAACTGTCTGATCCCAAAGCCTGTAGCTCTAAACTATTACACTATACCCTTCCACTTAGTTTCCATGTTTATCAAGCAACCTTTGGCAACTAATTCAGTACCTTGGAATGGGGAATTCCTGTATCGGCATTGGGTACAGTGAGCCAAAAAAAGAATATCCCAAAATGTATACATCAAACTTGACATTTTTTACAAGTTCAAGGATTATGGACCAATGCCCTGGTACCTGTCCACTTTTGGGGGAAAACGATATACTCAAGATCCCAAAACTCACCTCATACATGTTAAAATGACTATTATCAAAAAGATAAAAATTACATGTTAGAATGTAGAGAAAAGGGAATCCTTGTGCATTGTTAGTGGGAATGTAAACTGGTACAGCCATTACGGAAAACAGTATGGAGGTTCCTCAAAAATTAAAAATAAAATTACTGTATGATCCAACAATTCCTGTTCTGTGTATTTATCCAAAGAAAACAAAGCACTAACATAAAAAGATACATGCAACCTTATATTTACACAGCATTATTTACAATAGCCAAAATACGGAATTAACCTAAGTGTCCATGGATGGATGGTGGATGGTTAAGAAAATGTAGTGAGTGTGTATGTGTGATATAGATATTATATATATTATATATAATATATATATATACAATGGAATATTTATTCAACCATAAAAAATAATGAAGTCTTGCCATTTGTGACAATGTGGCTAGACCTTGAAGGTATTACGCTAAATGAACTAAGTTGAGAAAGATAAATACCACTTTATCTCATTTATATGTGAAATCTAAAAACAAAAACAGAACACCAAGCTCTATAATACAGAAAACAGATTGGTGATTGCAAGACGAGGGTATGCGTATGGCACAGGCAAAATAGATGAAGGGGTATAGGTGTGGCACAGGCAAAATGGATGAAAGGGATCAGAAAATACAAATTTCCATATATAAAATAAGTCATGGACATGTAATGTACAGCATGGTGAGTATAATAAAACTATACTGTATGCCATAAAGTTGCTAAGAGTATAGATCTTAAAAGTTCTCATCGGCAGGGAAAAAAACTTTTTAACTATGTATAGTGATGGATGTTAAAAGACTTATTGTGGTGATCATTTTGCAATATATACAAATATAGAATCATTATGTTGTATACCTGAAACTAATGTGTTATATCAATTAAACCTCAAAAATTTTAAATCCTTAAACAACCTCACTGAGACCTATAAAAGTGATCCCTACAGAATAGTCAAAATAACCTTGAAAAAGAAGAAAGTTGGAGGACGCATTTAGCATAATACCTTCAAGGTGTAGCCACATTGTCACAAATGGCAAGATTTCATTATCACGAGGACTTCCTGATTTCAACACTTACTACAATGACACAGTAATCAAGAAAGTATGGTACTGGTATAAGGATAGCGATACAGATCTATGGAATAGAACTGAGAGTCCAGAAATAAATCTTTACATTTATGGTCAATTGATTTTTAACAAAAGTGCCAAGACATTAAGTTGAGATACACAAATAGCTAGAAAAATACTGGAAAATGAAGTTGGATCCCTACCTCACACCATATATAAAAAATAAAAGGGATCATACCTCAATAGAAGAGATAAAACTATAAAACTCTACGAAGAAAACAGGAATAAATCTTCAGGATCTTGGGTTAGGCAACGGTTTCTCATATACGACACCAAAAGCATATGCAACAAAAGAAAATACAGATAAATGGGCTTAATTAAAACTTAAAAGTTTTGTAAAAGCAACCAAATCAAAAATAGATAAGTTGAACATCAACATAGAAAGCCTTTTGTGCTTCAAAGGACACCATTAAGAAAGTACAAAGAAAGACACCCACATTATGAGAGAAAATATTTGCAAATCATACATCTGATAAGGGTCTAGTATCCAGAATTTATAAAGAGCTCTTACAATTCAACAATAAGATAACAGATAAACCACTTTAAAAATGGGCAAAATATTTTTGAATAGACATTTTTCCAACGAAAGGTATAGAAATAGCCAATATGCACCTGAAAAGATGCACAACACCGTTAGTTATTAGAGAAACGCAAATCAAAACCCACAATGAGCTACCACTTCACATCCACTAGGATGGCTGTAATATAAAAGACAGGCAATAACAAGTGCTGATGAGGATGTGGAGAAATTGGAAACCTCATACACTGCTGGTGAGAATGTAAAATCATGCAGCCGTTCTGGAAAATAGTTCGTTAAAAAGTTACAAATAGTTATTATATGACCCAAGTATCTGAAAAGAAATGAAAACATCTGTTCACTCAAAAACCTACATACAAATGTTCATAGCAGCACTATTCGTAATAGCTCCCAGTGGAAACAACTCAAGTGTCCATCAACTGATGAATGGATTAAAAAAACTGGTATATCCATACAAGAGTGATATTCAGCCATAAAAAGGTTTAAGAACTGATAGATGCTACAACATGGATGAACCTTGAAAACAGGCAGAGTAATAAAAGCTAGACACAAAAGTCAACATTTATGATTCCATGTATTTATGAAATGTCCAGAATAAATCTATGGAGACAGAAAGCAGGTAAGTAGTTGCCTACAGTTGCCTAGTGGAGGGAAGGGGTGAAGAATGGAGAGTGATCACTAATTAAGTACTTTTTGGGCGTGATAAAAATGTAAAACTAGATTGTGATGATGGTGTCACAACTGGGTGGGTATACTAAATATCACTGAAGTGTAAATTTTGTGGTAAGTAAATATTATCTCAATGAAGCTAATTAAAAAGAAAAGTTATGTTTAGCCAGCAACTTCCAACTCTGTTGTATTATATATATCTTAAAGCCATACACACACTCCAATATGTACTAAAACAAAAGGAACAGATGTATTTTAATTATGTTTATCAAATTAAGCAGCAAATAATTTTCTTAAATCTGAAGATTGTTGTGGTGATACTATTGGAAATCTCATACTACGCTCATAAGTTTTGTGACTTTGGTATAACTTAGCTAATTTATATGCATTTAAATACCTACACCATGCATGTCTATGAAGGTGCTATGTCAGCTATAGAAGGGATTATTATTCTCACACAAATAAAAATAAAAACAAGATTGAACAATGTGTCTGTATAAAATATCTCCTGTTTATCTTAACATCTGCTCACAAATTGAGGCACTATAGAAAACGTTCTTTCACAGACCAACAATAAGCACTTAAAACGTTAAGATATGCTTTGTTAATCTTTCAGGTATTTTATATAGATTCATTAAATTTAAATGTTCTATGCCCCATTATATTATAGAATATAACATGATTTTCATCTTTTTGCAATAATGAATAGTAGCTTGAAGAACTCAGTTTACCGGTCAAGGAAAGGAATCTGAAAGGAACTTTAATTGGTTTATAGAGAGACAAAACTGACTTGACATTAGCCCCTTGGAATTAACAAAATATCCTTGGTGAACTTGGTAAAGAATACAGGTTATTTTAGAACAGGAGTGAAGGGTATTGCTAGAAACTATATGTGATCTATACCAGATAGCCTAAGAACTACTGAAAACGGCAAATATGTGTATTTCTGATCAACTGATTTGCTTTATAGGCTTTATGGGCATGTTACTTCAAGAAAAAACCCATCCTGCTGCATTTTAAACCCATCTTGTCTGGTTCAAGCTTCAAAAAAGAGAACTTTGCACCAGGTTTCCTTTGAATATTTCTTGCCTGGTTTTTCCTCATTGGTTGTAGCTGTGATTATAATTCGGTCACCATCTTTCCATGATCGCATTGGCCAGGTTTCACACTCCTATTTACATCTTGGCAAGAGCTTATAAAACTCTTGTTTGGAAAAAAGAAATCTTTTAACAATTACCATACTCTTGTTTTTTGTTTTTTTTTCCTTAATAACTGGGTGAACTTTTCTTGCCTCAAGGATTTCTTCAGAAGAGCTATCTTTCTTATTTTTTGTGCTTTCTTACAAAGCACTGCTATTTTACCAGGACATTATCATCTCTTATGTAAAAGAATTTTTTGGATTATTGGAGTTCTTGGACTTTTTGGTTGAGGATATACATGTTAACTGTAATTATTTTCTTTGCACGGAACCCCACAATTTGTTTTATGGAGGATGAGTAACAACATGCCAACCATAAAAATTTCAGGTTATATAACTGAGAAAAGAATGTTAAACTCAAGAGCAGAAGGACCTCAGAAAGTTTTGCTAACATTAAATCAGGGTAGCTTTTTTCTCTGGTTGCCAGTAGATGTTAAGCAGTTGGTGACCTTGCACAATTTAAGTGGAAGTGTTATGTGAAAACAAGGAAGGGAGCTGGGTCTGTGCTTCTTAAGAAATTTGTAGAAATATTTAAGCCTCATACAGGTACATGTTTGATTCTACAGCATTATAGATATTTGACAATCATTCCCTCTTCCATAAAGTTTGGTTGGGTAGAGACTTCAAAAATAGGTAGAAGACTAAAAAATGAGGCCAAATCCTCCAGATAGCAAATATATAATGGAATTTTTTTTCCTTTGCCTAGTTTATCCCAATGTCATGTCGGACTGGCTAACTTTGTCTTGCAGTCAGCAGTTTGTGGATAATACTGTAGGCCTTCTTTGTCCAGCACACAGTACCCTAGCTCCTGGAGAACACTTCTCTTAGTGTTTCTTTGGCAAAGTGTGTCCTATTTGGCAAGAACATATGAGTGATTTGTGCAAACTATTATAAATGGCAGGCTGGTACTTGCTCACGAACTGCCATACTTTCTAGATAAATGAAAGTGCCATCTTTCCTGTTCTTCAAGCACACCCTTCTCCTTGCCTGGGACCTTTTCACTTTTATCTCCTCTGCCTTATCACTGGCTCTAGGTACAGCTTCTCCTGCAGGTCTTGCAAAAATATCTCCTTAGAAAGGCCTCCCTTGACTTCTCATTACTCTGTTTCCTTCTTTAACACTTATTACAGTCCTGTTTGTGTGTTTATTATTTGTTTCCACCCACCAGAAAGAAAGCATCTGGAGGCAGAGACAGGCTCAGCCTTGCTCCTGGAAGTATGCCCAGCACCTAGAACACAGGTGCTCAATAAATGTGTGTTTTATATTGAATGAACTGTTCACACAACGTACCTGTTATGTTCTGGCAGAAATAAATTATCTCACCTGGTTTTGGATAAGACACTGAAAACTTCTACCAGAAATTTGCAAACCTTACTGCGCATTAGAATCACAGGGGAAACTTAAAAATTACCTTTGCTTAGACCCTGCCTGACATAGGTGATGGTTCTTAGGTATCAGTATGTTTTAAAATCTAGTGGAATTACATGTGCAGCCAGGTAGAAAAGTACTGCTTTAAGTGACATGGAACTGAATAATTACCTGACTACCAATTTCTTATCTTCTAGATGAGTCCTTCCTCTATCACCTCTGTCTAGGGCAACCCAAAGTGTTCTTCAGACTACCCTTTCAGCTTCTAAATTCCTGCCTCATTACCACAAAAGGGCAGAATTAGGTACAAAATAGATGAAAATTTAACCTCTCCAGGAAGAGAAAAGACATTCAATAACCCAAGTTCACCTGCTCTGAAACCTCAAACTAAAGGAGTAAACTGCCATCACACATCTCCTTTCCTTCAAAAAACAAAAGTCATCGACAAACCCCTTTATGTAGCTAGACAAGTCAGAGGCAATCAGTCAATCATTCAAGTACTTGAGCTGCACAGCAAACAAAAAACAATGCTCCCTGAAGAGGAAAGTACTCAAATACCACCTTCTTCCCTGGAGTAAAAGAGACCAAGTAGTGGTGGGCTCAGAAACACTTGTCTATACTTTTTGTTATGGCAAACTCTTAATTTTTAAAGCCTTACTTATAATTGGGAGCTCTTTTTTCTTTTAAGGTAAAGCAATGGTTATTGATGTTTTTCTCAAGCCTTGCAATTAATAAACTGTTTTTTTCTTTGTGTCTTTTTCAAAATCACCATCAGAAATGTTAACAAAAACCAGATTCATGCCAAAAGTTAACTGTTTTTCCCTCAATTAGAAAAGCCAAATTACTACATAAAATGGAGAAGACATGGGACTAAAAGAAATATCTGAATTACAGTCCAGGCTCTACCACTCGCCAAATGTACGAATTATCAGCAACTTTTCATGGCTGTGAAATGTGAATCATAACACCTATCCTGCCTGCCTCACACTGTTATTTCTTACAATTTCACAAACATTCTCTGGAAATGTTACAGTGTACAAATGGAGATTACTGGTTTCTGTCTTGTAGCTGATCATCTAAGCAAAAACAAAAACAAAAACAAAAACAAAAAAACCCAGTGTTTGTGGCAATTAGAAATATTGAACTAGAATATATAGGGTGTGCCCAGCAAAGTGCTGAACAAAAAAAAAATGTCCACAATCAATACTTGCTTTGTGATGCACTGTCAGTATATACCCACTGCTAGGGAAATTGAATCCATTGGACCAGAACAGTAGGTAGATCAACAAACACTGAAAGCAATTTCCTTTGCAGCAGGAGAGACTCAGCTCAGCCAAGTGCACAAATAACACTGAACAATCCACTTACTCATTTCCAAAAGTCTGTTTCCACCCCCAGATCTAAAGTTATTTCATTTCCCAATGAACATACACAGACCAAGGAAAGAAGTATCTAAATTCAGAAACCCTCTTCTCAGTCAACATTAGGGCCACAAACTTATGAATAGCTGTAATTCAAGGTTTTCAGTAAATGAGAGGATCTGGAAAGTTGAAAGTTCAAAGGTGAAAGCACTTTTGCAGTTGATCCTAGGACAGCTTTAAAACAGGAGAACTCCTGCCTCCTAACTTCTCATGCTAGAAGCAACCTCAGAGGCCGTCTAGACAGTTGAGAATATGCTAAGACAGGTATGGGTTGGAATCCTATGTGGTCTGGGTAAGTCTTTAACCTCACCTAGTCTCAGTTTCTTATTTATTAGAAAAATAGGGAGCCAACATGGCGGCGTGAGTAGGACAGTGGGAATCTCCTCCCAAAAACATATATACTTTTGAAAATACAACAAACACAACTAGCCCTAAAAGAGAGACCAGAAGACGCAGGACAGTGGCCAGACTGCAGCTACACCAGCGAGAACCCAGCGCCTCGCGAAGGGGGTAAGATACAAGCCCCGGCCCTGCGGGACGCGAGCGCCCCTCCCCCCAGCTCCCGGCGGGAGAACAATAGGCAGAGCGGGAGGGAGACGGAGCCCAGGACTGCCGAACACCCAGCCCCAGCCATCCGGGCCAGAGCGCAGACACAGTATATGCCCAGGGGGCCCTGGATACTGGGAGAACAGGGGGTAGACCTCAGAGCGGGTGCTGAAGCTGATGCCCCTGTGACAAAGAAAAGCGGGGGCTTTTTTGAAAGTCTTAAAGGGACAGGGACTTAACAGCTTGACGGAAACAACCCAGGTCACAGTACAGCAGCTGGAAATTACAGGGAAAACCGGGTGCACTAACCCCCTGGGCAACAGCTCTGAGACCCCTCACGGAGGCAAACAGTCAAGCAGCCCCCCCATCCATCACCCCACCGGGCGCTGCGAAAGCAGAGAAGCAGCCTGAGACAAATTCCGCCCACAGAAAGGGAAATTTCTCCCTTCCGGCCAGGCAAGACACAAAGACCCACTCTACACGCAATTACCCAACACAAGCCACTAGGGGTCGCAGTTGCCCCAGTAAAGAAAGGCCAGTAGTAAGTGAAAATTTTGGCCCTCCCAGCTGACAGTCAATAGCACCTGTCAACATGAAAAGGCAAAAAAATATGATTCAGACAAGACTAACCCAGACAGCTTCGGCATCTGCTACATCTTCCCCTGAGAAGGAATCTGGGGAGATAGATTTAGCCAGTCTACCTGAAAAAGAATTCAAAACAAAAGTCATAACCATGCTGATGGACTTGCAGAGAAATATGCAAGAACTAAGGAAGGAGAATTCAGAAATAAAACAAGCTCTGGAAGGACTTCAAAACAGAATGGACGAGATGCAAGAGACCATTAATGGACTAGAAAACAGAGAACAGGAACGCAGAGAAGCTGATGCAGAGAGAGATAAAAGGATCTCCAGGAATGAAAGAATTTTAAGAGAGCTGAGTGATCAATATAAAAGAAATAATTTAAGAATCATAGGCATTCCAGAAGAAGTAGAGAGAGAAAAGGGGATAGAAAATGTCTTTGAAGAAATAATTGCTGAAAATTTCCCCAAACTAGGGGAAGAAATGGCCTCTCAGACCACAGAGGTACACAGAACTCCCATGACAAGGGATCCAAGGAGGGCAACACCAAGACACATAATAATTAAAATGGCAAAGATCAAAGACAAGGACAAAGTATTACAAGCAGCCAGAGAGAAAAAAAAGGTTACCTACAAAGGAAAACCCATCAGGCTATCATCAGACTTCTCAACAGAAACCCTACAGGCCAGAAGAGAATGGCATGATATACTTAATGCAATGAAACAGAAGGGCCTAGAACCAAGACTACTGTATCCAGCACGAATATCATTTAAATATGAAGGAGGGATTAAACAATTCCCAGACAAGCAAAAGTTGAGGGAATTTGCCTCCCACAAACCACCTCTACAGGGCATCCTACAGGGACTGCTCTAGATGGGAGCACTCCTAAAAAGAGCACACAACAAAACACCCAACATATGAAGAAGGGAGGAGGAGGAATAAGAAGGGAGAGAAATAAAGAATCATCAGATTGTGTTTATAATAGCTCAACAAGCGAGTTAAGTTAGACAGTAAGACAGTAAAGAAGCTAACCCTAAACCTTTGGTAACCACAAACTTAAAGCCTGCAATGGCAATAAATTCATACCTTTCAATAATCACCCTAAATGTAAATGGACTGAATGCACCAATCAAAAGACACAGAGTAATAGAATGGATAAAAAAGCAAGATCCATCCATATGCTGCTTACAAGAGACTCACCTCAAACCCAAAGACGCGCACAGACTTAAAGTCAAGGGATGGAAAAAGATATTTCAAGCAAACAACAGAGAGAAGAAAGCAGGTGTTGCAATTCTGGTATCAGACAAAACAGACTTCAAAATAAAGAAAGTAAAAAAAGACAAAGAAGGACATTACATAATGATAAAGGGCTCAGTCCATCAAGAGGATATAACCATTATAAATATATATGCACCCAATACAGGAGCACCAACATACCTGAAACAAATATTAACAGAACTAAAGGAGGAAATAGAATGCAATGCATTCATTCTAGGAGACTTCAACACACCACTCACTCCAAAGGACAGATCCACCAGACAGAAAATAAGTAAGGACACAGAGGCACTGAACAACACACTAGAACAGATGGACCTAATAGACATCTACAGAACTCTACATCCAAAAGCAACAGGATACACGTTCTTCTCAAGTGCACATGGAACATTCTCCAGAATAGACCACATACTAGGACACAAAAAGAGCCTCAGTAAATTCCAAAAGATTGAAATCCTACCAACCAACTTTTCAGACCACAAAGGCATTAAACTAGAAATAAACTGTTCAAAGAAAGCAAAAAGGCTCACAAACACATGGAGGCTAAACAACACGCTCCTAAATAATCAATGGATCAATGACCAAATCAAAATGGAGATCCAGCAATATATGGAAACAAATGACAACAACAACACTAAGCCCCAACTTCTGTGGGACGCAGCAAAAGCAGTCTTAAGAGGAAAGTATATAGCACTCCAAGCATATTTAAAAAAGGAAGAGCAATCCCAAATGAACGGTCTAATGTCACAACTATCAAAATTGGAAAAAGAAGAACAAATGAGGCCTAAGGTCAGCAGAAGGAGGGACATAATAAAGATCAGAGAAGAAATAAATAAAATTGAGAAGAATAAAACAATAGCAAAAATCAATGAAACCAAGAGCTGGTTCTTCGAGAAAATAAACAAAATAGAAAAATAGAGACAGAAACATCTCCTTTGCAGGGTTAATAATCTGAAGCTTAGAGATGATATACATAAAGTCAGGACATAGGAGGTTATCAAAAAATTATAGCTAATTTTTAAAAGTCAGCTGAGTGATTTTCAGACGTGTTCAAGGAACACAGCAACTGGAAGCTGCAGATCACTTGAAATGCTGCTATAATTCAGCAAATCATATGAAGCAGGAAAAGGTTTTTAATAGCAAATATGACTATATTGTATGTAATCAATGTCACAAAAAAATCCCACATCTTTTCACCAAAACAAAGATCCCCAAAAAGAAGCAATTGAACTGGATATGGTGTCAGAATCTTCCCATACTATTTGTTGGCTACTTCTTGATGTGATTTATGCCTGAGGTTGGAGCTAGCAGTATCTGTAAACCAGACAAGCAGTGGCAGACAGATGGAGAAAAGACCTATGTACAGATTAGAGGCAGGCCTCACAGGGTTTGCAAACCTCTACTAATAACACCTTACACTAGAGCTGATAAACTAATTCAATTATTTTAAAACTTTTTTGAAAGTGGGAAAATTCTTTCTTCAAAAATATATATTTTTCTCTTTTTTTGGGGGGCAGAAGCTCAAGATCTAAAGATTTTGAAAAGCAGAAGCTCCAAAGAGAAAACAGAACAAAGGCTGAGCTGCCTTTCTGCAAGCCCTGGGATCCCCCAGCCTCACCCATCCATGGAAGGTATCTCTGAAGACTTTCTGGGCTTGGAAGGGCACATTTTAAAAAATGCTTAAATACAGCCTGTCATTCTGCAGATGAGGAAATTAAACCCTGAGGAGCTGAGATACCTACCCAAGTTTGCATAGTGAGTTTGTGAGATAATCAACACTAGGACACAGGCCTGTGACTTCCCATTTCAGGAGAAGTCATCCCCTTTTCTCCCATTCTGCTAGGACTACTCAGATGTTAATAGTTTTTCCAAAACAATCGATTGGTTAAATAGATACAGCAGAAACTTGACAAAGGGGACCACATAGCAGGGATCAATTCCTAAAATAATGTACCTTCCCAAACGTCCGTTTGACCAGATGACTCTCCTTTGCCTACATTTCCTATCGTGTACTACAATATATGAAGATAATCTCTTTATATCAGAAATTGTACACTGGCCCGCACCATGTATCCAACTATCTTGAATTAGTTGCCAACACTTAATAATCAGAAGATTTTGCCAAAAGTCTGGATTTCCAACTTCTATTGAAAAATGAGAAATTCTAGCAACACTGATCTTTCATACCCAATTGATAACAATCCCAGGAGCTGAGCAGATGCAGGCACACTCTCTCTAGTTTGTCACAGTCCCCACCAGTCCTTGCCTCCTCCTTCTGTCCATCATTGTCTCTTCTCTGTAGGCATTTGAGTTTGTGCCCCATGGTCTAAAGCTTATGTCTATGGAAGCAGTTTTGATAACTGAACTTACAGAGGCTAGGGTAAACCTAGGATACAAATATAGGGGATGTTCTAATTTCAAAAGATAGGGTGAATGTCATCATAAATAATGCTTCTTTCTGGCATTAAGATTAGGAGGAAAGTTTCAGAGTTTCCTGACTGGTTTATTTTTCCAAGAACTGCTAAAATAGCCATTTACTAAGAGAGCTACAAATCCCAGAATCGCTTTCCTGTGTGTCCCCATTTATACCTGATCTACAGCACAACTCCAAACACTCCAAGCCCCTTAGGAGGTGCATTATTAAACTGCACATCAGCCTGTTTCCTGCACTCCAGGGCACCTCACTCAGCACTATGATTAGGAAGGCACTGGCTGAGAGACCCAGGATCATGCATCCCCAGGCCCAAGAAATGTGGGTAGATAGGAGAAGTGAGAGTAATTTCTGATGAGCAGCTCCATTCTGCTCTCCAGCAGTGGCAATACAGGTTTTTCTTCCTCCCGGTACTTCCTCACATCTGCTATTGCCACACATATCCCTCCTTGCTCAGTCACTCTCCTCCCTTGGTAAAAACTTACAAAAGTATCAGATAAACAAATTCACACAAAGGTCTTAATAGTGGATAAATGCATGTTTTTATTTTAGCATTGTAACCTAAGAATGCATACTATATTACTAATAGAATTTCTGGGATGACTAGTTGGTGACAGGGACATTCAGATAAAAAGGCATTACCCTCAAATTACACCACAAAGGAGGTTTATTTACTTTACCTAAAGGGCCACCATTATATCATCTCCCCTCCTCCAGGACTCTGCTCAATGCTACTGTCTCAGTGAGACTTTCCCTAAGCACCTTAAATTAAAATTGTAACCCTCATGACCCCACACTCCTTATTGCATTCCCTGCTTAATTTTTCTCCATATCACTTAGAATCATGACATACCATGTCTTACTTACATAATCCCATCTACCTCCACTAGAACAAAAGCTCCATGGAATAAGGATTTCTGTCTGTCCACATCTTTAGTGTTGTGACAGTACTGGTCTATAGTAGACACTTGAAAAGTTTTAGTTTTTTTTTGAGTCCTTGAATATTAAGACATTTTCACCTCAAAAAAATTTAGATTTATGTATTTTTTGTTATCATTAATATACAATTACATGAGCAACATTGTGGTTACTAGATTCCCCCCATTATCAAGTCCCCACCACAGACCCCATTACAGTCACTGTCCATCAGTGTAGTAAGATGCTATAGAAACACTACTTGTCTTCTCTGTGCTATACTGCCTTCCCTGTGCCCCACCCCACCCCCAATTATGTGTGCTAACCATAATGCCCCTTTTTCCCCTTATCCCTCCCTTCCCACCCATCGTCCCCAGTCCCTTTCCCTTTGGTAACTGTTAGTCCATTCTTGGGTTCTGTGAGCCTGCTGCTGTATTGTTCCTTCAGTTTATTCTTTGTTCTTATACTCCTCAGATGAGTGAAATTATTTGATACTTGTCTTTCTCTGCCTGGCTTATTTCACTGAACACAATACCCTCTAGCTCCATCCATGTTGATGCAAATGGTAGGATTTGTTTTCTTCTTATGGCTGAATAATATTCCATTGCGTATATGTACCACCTCTTCTTTATCCATTCATCTACTGATGGACACTTAGGTTGCTTCCATATCGTGGCTATTGTAAATAGTGCTGCAATAAACATAGGGGTGCATATGTCTTTTTGAATCTGCGATCTTGTTTTCCTTGGGTAAACTCCTAGGAGTGGAATTTCTAGGTCCAATGGTATTTCTATTTTGAGTTTTTTTTTTTTTTAAATAATTATTTTTTATTGAAGGGTAGTTGACGCACAATATTACATTATATTAGTTTCAAGTGTACAACACAGTGGTAAAACATTTATATACATAATTCTAGGTTCCAGCTATCACCCTACCAAGCTGTTACAATATCTTGACTATATTCCTTATGCTATACATTACATCCCGGTTACTTATTTATTTTACCATTGGAAGTCTGTCCTTTTTTTTTTTTTTTTTTGTGAGGGCATCTCTCATATTTATTGATCAAATGGTTGTTAACGACAATAAAATTCTGTATAGGGGAGTCAATGCTCAATGCACAATCATTAATCCACTCCAAGCCTAATTTTCGTCAGTCTCCAATCTTCTGAGGCATAACAAACAAATTCTTACATGGAGAACAAATTCTTACGTAATGAATAAGTTACATAGTGAACAGTACAAGGGCAGTCATCACAGAAACTTTCGGTTTTGCTCATGCATTATGAACTATAAACAGTTAAAATATGAATACTCATTTGATTTTTATACTTGATTTATATGTGGATACCACATTTCTCTCTTTATTATTATTACTTTTAATAAAATGCGGAAGTGGTAGGTAGATACAAGATAAAGGTAGAAAACATAGTTTAGTGTTGTAAGAGAGCACATGTAGATGATCAGGTGTGTGTGTCTGTAGACTATGTGTTAATCCAAGCTAGACAAGGGCAATAAAACATCCACGTATGCAGAAGATTTCTCTCAGAACAGGGGGGGTGAGGTTCCAAGCCTCACCTCTGTTGATCCCCAATTTCTCACCTGATGGCCCCCCTGTGACTGTGCCTGTCTTAGGTTGTTCCTCCCTTGAGGAATCTTACCCGTCTCTGGCTAACCAGTCATCTTCCGGGGCCATACCGGGAAATGTGAAGTTGGTAAGTGAGAGGGAAGCCTTATTGTTTGAAAAGGTTAGCTTTTTACTTCTTTGCATATTTATGCCCTGTGGCTTCTATGCCCAGCATTTGTCTTGAGGTATCTTTACCACTTGGAAGAATTATGATACTTGGTAAATTTGATATGAGGCACGAATTTTATTTAAGGGTTGTAATTAGGAAGGAAGAAGAAAAGCTACAGAAGTAGCAGGCGGAAGAAAACATGGGAAGATTGATTATTTCTTTGACATATCTTCTTATAGAGTACTTCAGCATGTATAGGTTTTAAGCTACTACTTAAATTGCGCACACACATTAACATAATAGGAGTATAGTTACATAACCAAAGCATATCTTTAATTACCAGCCATCTCCAGTGAAACCAAGAAAACCAGTTAGACACCTTAGGCATTTGTGAAAACTTATCTATGATATGGTGGATATTGTCCAACTGAACTTGAACCGTCTGAGAGAAATCAGACAAATTAAAACAACCCATTCCTGGGGAATGTTCACCTACCTTATGTTCTTTTAACAGTAAATAGTCTGTAGTTGTAAGATTTTGGAGCGCTACAATTTGCACTTCTCTTAATTCTTGGTTGAGTTCCAACAGTATAGATCCAGTCAAATTTGTTGTTTTACTGTATGCACAGGCCAGCTTAGATATCTCCTTCCTCATTCCCATGGCAAGTCCAGGAAATGGTGGGATGAGTGCATCTACAGCTGTAGCAGTGCATGGATCTTTGTTGGGGTTTTTTGATGATCATCTTCTGGCATGAGTCTTCCAGAGAGTGCAGATGTTGGAAGTTCTTTTTCATATCGTATCTTAGTGCATTTTCGGGGTAGCCCAACTAGGATTTGATCCTCTGTATAAACACAAACAGACTCTTTGCCTACACTTTTATATGCCCTTTATACCCTTGTGTAGAACTCGTTGGAGGTTACCACACAGGAACTGCCTTTTTTTTTTTTTTGCTTTGTTTTTGGTATCACTAATCTACACTTGCATGATGAATGTTATGTTTACTAGACCCTCCCCTATACCAGGTCTCCTCTATAAACTCCTTTACAGTCACTGTCCATCAGCATAGCAAAATGTTGCAGAATCACTACTTGCCTTCTCTGTGTTGTACAGCCCTCCCTTTTCTCCTACCCCCCCATGCATGTTAATCTTAATACCCCCCTACTTCTCCCCCCCTTATCCCTCCCTACCCACCCATCCTCCCCAGTCCCTTTCCCTTTGGTACCTGTTAGTCCATTCTTGAGTTCTGTGATTCTGCTGCTGTTTTGTTCCTTCAGTTTTTCCTTTGTTCTTATATTCCACAGATAAGTGAAATCATTTGGTATTTCTCTTTCTCCGCTTGGCTTGTTTCACTGACCATAATACCCTCCAGCTCCATCCATGTTGCTGCAAATGATTGGATTTGCCCTTTTCTTATGGCTGAGTAGTATTCCATTGTGTATATGTACCACATCTTCTTTATCCATTCATCTATTGATGGACATTTAGGTTGCTTCCAATTCTTGGCTATTGTAAATAGTGCTGCAATAAACATAGGGGTGCATCTGTCTTTCTCAAACTTGATTGCTGCGTTCTTAGGGTAAATTCCTAGGAGTGCAATTCCTGGGTCAAATGGTAAGTCTGTTTTGAGCATTTTGATGTACCTCCATACTGCTTTCCACAATGGTTGAACTAACTTACATTCCCACCAGCAGTGTAGGAGGGTTCCCCTTTCTCCACAGCCTCGCCAACATTTGTTGTTGTTTGTCTTTTGGATGGCAGCCATCCTTACTGGTGTGAGGTGATACCTCATTGTAGTTTTAATTTGCATTTCTCTGATAATTAGCGATGTGGAGCATCTTTTCATGTGTCTGTTGGCCATCTGTATTTCTTTTTTGGAGAACCATCTGTTCAGTTTATCTGCCCATTTTTTAATTGGGTTATTTGTTTTTTGTTTGTTGAGGCGTGTGAGCTCTTTATATATTCTGGACATCAAGCCTTTATCGGATGTGTCATTTTCAAATATATTCTCCCATACTGTAGGGATCCTTCTTGTTCTATTGATGGTGTCTTTTGCTGTACAGAAGCTTTTCAGCTTAATATAGTCCCACTTACTCATTTTTGCTGTTGTTTTCCTTGCCCGGGGAGATATGTTCAAGAAGAGGTCACTCATGTTTATGTCTAAGAGGTTTTCGCCTATGTTTTCTTCGAAGAGTTTAATGGTTTCATGGCTTACATTCAGGTCTTTGATCCATTTTGAGTTTACTTTTGTATATGGGGTTAGACAATGGTCCAGTTTCATTCTCCTACATGTAGCTGTCCAGTTTTGCCAGCACCACCTGTTGAAGAGACTGTCATTTCACCATTGTATGTCCACGGCTCCTTTATCAAATATTAATTGACCATATATGTCTGGGTTAATGTCTGGATTCTCTAGTCTGTTCCATTGGTCTGTGGCTCTGCTCTTGTGCCAGTACCAAATTGTCTTGATTACTATGGCTTTATAGTAGAGCTTGAAGTTGGGGAGTGAGATCCCCCCTACTTTATTCTTCTTTCTCAGGATTGCTTTGGCTATTCGGGGTCTTTGGTGTTTCCATATGAATTTTTGAATTATTTGTTCCAGTTCATTGAAGAATGTTGCTGGTAGTTTCATAGGGATTGCATCAAATCTGTATATTGCTTTGGGCAGGATGGCCATTTTGATGATATTAATTCTTCCTAGCCACGAGCATGGGATGAGTTTCCATCTGTTAGTGTCCCCTTTAATTTCTCTTAAGAGTGACTTGTAGTTTTCAGAGTATAAGTCTTTCACTTCTTTGGTTAGGTTTATTCCTAGGTATTTTATTTTTTTGGATGCAATTGTGAATGGAGTTGTTTTCCTGATTTCTCTTTCTGTTGGTTCATTGTTAGTATATAGGAAAGCCACAGATTTCTGTGTGTTGATTTTGTATCCTGCCACTTTGCTGTATTCCGATATCAGTTCTAGTAGTTTTGGGTTGGAGTCTTTAGGGTTTTTTATGTACAGTATCATGTCATCTGCAAATAGTGACAGTTTAACTTCACCAATCTGGATTCCTTGTATTTCTTTGTTTTGTCTGATTGCCGTGGCTAGGACCTCCAGTACTATGTTAAATAACAGTGGAGAGAGTGGGCATCCCTGTCTAGTTCCCGATCTCAGAGGAAATGCTTTCAGCTTCTCGCTGTTCAATATAATGTTGGCTGTGGGTTTATCATAGATGGCCTATATTATGTTGAGATACTTGCCCTCTATTCCCATTTTGCTGAGAGTTTTTAACATGAATGGATGTTGAACTTTGTCAAATGCTTTTCAGCATCTATGGAGATGATCATGTGGTTTTTGTCTTTCTTTTTGTTGATGTGGTGGATAATGTTGATGGACTTTCGAATGTTGTACCATCCTTGCATCCCTGGGATGAATCCCACTTGGTCATGGTGTATGATCCTTTTGATGTATTTTTGAATTCGGTTTGCTAATGTTTTGTTGAGTATTTTTACATCTACGTTCATCAGGGATATTGGTCTGTAGTTTTCTTTTTTAGTGGGGTCTTTGCCTGGTTTTGGTATTAGGGTGATGTTAGCTTTATAGAATGAGTTTGGGAGTATCCCCTCCTCCTCTATTTTTTGGAAAACTTTAAGGAGAATGGGTTTTATGTCTTCCCTGTATGTCTGATAAAATTCTGAAGTAAATCCATCTGGCCCGGGGGTTTTGTTCTTTGGTAGTTTTTTGATTACCGCTTCAATTTCGTTGCTGGTAATTGGTCTGTTTAGAATTTCTGTTTCTTCCTGGGTCAATCTTGGAAGGTTATATTTTTCTAGGAAGTTGTCCATTTCTCCTAGGTTTCCCAGCTTGTTAGCATATAGGTTTTCATAGTATTCTCCAATAATTCTTTGCATTTCCGTGGGGTCCGTTGTGATTTTTCCTTTCTCGTTTCTGATACTATTGATTTGTGTTGACTCTCTTTTCTTCTTAATAAGTCTGGCTAGAGGCTTATCTATTTTGTTTATTTTCTCGAAGAACCAGCTCTTGGTTTCATTGATTTTTGCTATTGTTTTATTCTTCTCAATTTTATTTATTTCTTCTCTGATCTTTATTATGTCCCTCCTTCTGCTGACCTTAGGCCTCATCTGTTCTTCTTTTTCCAATTTCGATAATTGTGACATTAGACCATTCATTTGGGATTGCTCTTCCTTTTTTAAATATGCTTGGATTGCTATATACTTTCCTCTTAAGACTGCTTTTGCTGTGTCCCACAGAAGTTGGGGCTTAGTGTTGTTGTTGTCATTTGTTTCCATATATTGCTGGATCTCCATTTTGATTTGGTCATTGATCCATTGATTATTTAGGAGCATGTTGTTATGCCTCCATGTGTTTGTGAGCCTCTTTGCTTTCTTTGTACAGTTTATTTCTAGTTTTATGCCTTTGTGGTCTGAAAAGTTGGTTGGTAGGATTTCAATCTTTTGGAATTTTCTGAGGCTCTTTTTGTGGCCTAGTATGTGGTCTATTCTGGAGAATGTTCCATGTGCACTTGAGAAGAATGTATATCGCGCTGCTTTTGGATGTAGAGTTCTATAGATGTCTATTAGGTCCATCTGCTCTACTGTGTTGTTCAGTGCTTCCGTGTCCATACTTATTTTCTGCCCAGTGCATCTATCCTTTGGGGTGAGTGGTGTGTTGAAGTCTCCTAGAATGAATGCATTGCAGTCTATATCCCCCTTTAGTTCTGTTAGTATTTGTTTCACATATGCTGGTGCTCCTGTGTTGGGTGCATATATATTTAGAATGGTTATATCCTCTTGTTTGACTGAGCCCTTTATCATTATGTAGTGTCCTTCTTTATCTCTTGTTACTTTCTTTGTTTTGAAGTCTATTTTGTCTGATATTAGTACTGCAACCCCTGCTTTCTTCTCTCTGTTGTTTGCTTGAAATATATTTTTCCATCCCTTGACTTTTAGTCTGTACATGTCTTTGGGTTTGAGGTGAGTTTCTTGTAAGCAGCGTATAGATGGGTCTTGCTTTTTTATCCATTCTGTTACTCTGTGTCTTTTGATTGGTGCATTCAACCCATTAACATTTAGGGTGACTATTGAAAGATATGTACTTATTGCCATTGCAGGCTTTAAATTCGTGGTTACCAAAGGTTCAAGGTTAGCCTCTTTAGTATCTTACTGCCTAACTTAGCTCGCTTTTTGAGCTGTTATATACACTGTCTGCAGATTCTTTTCTTCTCTCCCTTCTTGTTCCTCCTCCTCGATTCTTCATATGTTGGGTGTTTTGTGCTGTGCTCTTTCTAGGAGTGCTCCCATCTAGAGCAGTCCCTGTAAGATGTTCTGTAGAGGTGGTTTGTGGAAAGCAAATTCCCTCAGCTTTTGTTTGTCTGGGAATTGTTTAATCCCACTGTCATATTTGAATGATAGTCGTGCTAGATACAGTATCCTTGGTTCAAGGCCCTTCTGTTTCATTGTATTAAATATATAATGCCATTCTCTTCTGGCCTGTAGGGTTTCTGTTGAGAAATCTGACGTTAGCCTGATGGGTTTCCCTTTATAGGTGACCTTTTTCTCTCTAGCTGCCTTTAACACTCTTTCCTTGTCCTTGATCTTTGCCATTTTAATTATTATGTGTCTTGGTGTTGCCCTTCTTGGATCCTTTCTGTTGGGGGTTCTGTGTATTTCCGTGGTCTGTTCGATTACTTCCTCCCCCAGTGTGGGGAAGTTTTCAGCAATTATTTCTTCTAAGATACTTTCCATCTCTCTTCTTCTTCTGGGATCCCTATAATACGGATATTGTTCCTTTTAGATTGGTCACACAGTTCTCTTAATATTGTTTCATTCCTGGAGATCCTTTTGTCTATCTCTATGTCAGCTTCTATGCGTTCCTGTTCTCTGATTTGAATTCCATCAATGGCCTCTTGCATTCTATCCATTCTGCTTATAAACCTTCCAGAGTTTGTTTCATTTCTGCGATCTCCTTTCTGGCATCTGTGATCTCCTTCCGGACTTCATCCCATTTCTCTTGCGTATTTCTCTGCATCTCTGTCAGCATGTTTATGATTCTTATTTTGAATTCTTTTTCAGGAAGACTGGTTAGGTCTGTCTCCTTCTCTGATGTTGTCTCTTTGATCTTTGTCTGCCTGTAGCTTTGCCTTTTCATGGTGATAGGAATAGTCTGCAGAACTGGGACAAGTGACGGCTGGAAGGACTTCCTTTCTTGTTGGTTTGTGGCCCTCCTCTCCTGGGAGAACAGCGGCCTCTAGTGGCTTGTGCTGCGCAGCTGCGCGCAGACAGGGTTTCTGCTTCCTGCCAGGCTGCTATGGAGTTAATCTCCGCTGTTGCTGTGGGCGTGGCCTGGCTCGGGCAGCTACTCCAAAATGGTGGAGTCGCGTTGGAGCAGGAGCTGCTGGGAGGCTATTTATCTCCGTAAGGGGCCTCCCTGCTCCCTGCAGCCCAGTGGTTAGGGTGCCCAGAGATCCCGGATTCCCTACCACTGGATTAAGTGACCCGCCCTGCCCCTTTAAGACTTCCAAAAAGTACCCGCCAAAACAAAACAACGACCACCAAAAAAAAAAAGAAAAAAAAATTTTTTAATTAAAATAAAATAAAGTTTTTAATTAAAAAAAAAAGGTGGTCGTTCGTTTTTCTTTATTCTCCGGTGCCAGCCTCAGGCCTCTGCTCACCGGTCTTCCTGCCCTGTTTCCCTAGTATTGGGGTCCCTATCCCTTTAAGACTTCCAAAATGTGCTCGCCAAAACAAAACAGCAAAAATGCAAAAAAAAAAAAATGGTCGCGCGCTTTTCTTATGTCCTCTGGCGCCCAGCCTCCAGTGCCCGCTCACTGTTCTTGCTGCCCTGTTTTCCTAGTATCGAGGGCCCTGCACTCTGGCCCGGATGGCTGGGGCTGGGTGTTCGGCAGTCCTGGGCTCCGTCTCCCTCCCGCTCTGCCTGCTCTTCTCCCGCCGTGAGCTGGGGGGAGGGGCGCTCGGCTCCCGCGGGGCCGGGGCTTGTATCTTACCCCCTTCGCGAGGCGCTGCGTTCTCTCAGGTGCGGATGTGGTCTGGATATTGTCCTGTGTCCTCTGGTCTTTATTCTAGGAAGGGTTGTCTTTGTTATATTTTCATAGATATATGTTGTTTTGGGAGGAGATTTCCGCTGCTCTACTCACGCCGCCATCTTCCGCCCCTCCCTATTTTGAGTTTTTTGAGGGACCTCCATATTGCTTTCCATAATGGTTGAACTAATTTCCATTCCCACCAGCAGTGTAGGAGGGTTCCCCTTTCTTCACATCCTCGATAAAGTTTCTTAAATGAGGTTCTGTTACCCAACCTCAGGGTGACAATTATTTTAATAGTTAACAGACACAAAATAGAACTTCTTGATGAGGAGTGTGACTACATATTTCATGCTGGAAGGGAGACCAGAAGTTTTGGTGTTGTCTTTCTTTTATATGTACATCTTTTGGAATGAACACACACACATTTTCTTTCCTAAATATTTACAAAGATGGTATAAATTCTTCTTGTTTTTAAAAATAATCTTTATAAAAAAATCTAGAATAGATGGAGAGTAGCCCATCTGGGAAGCAGGATATTGAATGAGATGACTATTTTTTCCCCCAAATACTACAATATAACCAGAACATATGTAAGGTATGGGGTGTGGGGTACGGGGTGGGGCTGTGAGGGTGGTAATGGTGTGTGTGTGTGTCTGTGGTGTGTGTGACAGCTGCATCTTTAACTAGATTATGAATGCTTCTTCTTTTCCTCTGAGCTAACAACGATGGAGTTCAGCTCTTTATCTGAAATGTGTCCTAGTAAATACATGTAATAAGACCTAATTTGAAAAAGAAGCAGAGGATGTTCCTGGCTGCTTAACTCTGCAAAACTGCCTTCCAGCTATCCTTTGGGAAATAGCTGTTTATTGCATTTTTTGGTTGGTTTTTATACTGTTTTTACTCTGCTTCTTTGAATTCCTCAAATAACACACTTGGGAATCTTTGACTTATTTCCTAAATACAAACATCAAGAAACCTGAACTTCTGGTTCAAGCATTCTAACCTGGCACCATGGTCAAAATACAAATTGACTAATGAGTCCCAAACCAGTTTAGATTCATAGTGGCAACATATGTGCTATTTGTATTGAACTAAATAGCCAATGTGCTGAGCAAAGGTGGGCACAGAAAAACAGTGGCAGACCATTTCAGTGCAAGAAAAATAAACATATTCAGAAAAGTTCTTACCACTGTAACCAGAGATATCTCCAAGTGAAAATTTTTAGAACCAGAATATGTAAGATCAGGTTGCCAACCTGCAAATCAAAGGAGTACAGGATAGAGACAAGGACTGACCCACTTTCTAAGTACCTGCACTTATGAAACTCCCAGACATAATCTCGTAGTAAAATCTCTCAATTCTGGAACCACAAAAGACCCAAATTAGCAAAAGCAATGCTGAGAAGGAAAAACAAAGCTAGGGGCATTATGCTCCCCAACTTCAAGCTCCATTACAAAGCCACAGTAATCAAAACAGTTTGGTACTGGCACAAGAACAGACCCATAGATAAATAGAACAGAATAGAGAGCCTTGATATAAACCTAAACATATATGGCCAATTAATATACGATAAAACAGGCATGGATATACAATGGGGAAATGACAGCCTCTTCAACAACTGCTGTTGGCAAAACTGGACCGCTGCATGCAAGAGAATGCAACTGGATTATTGTCTAACTTTATACACAAAAGTAAACTCAAAGTGGATCAAAGACCTGAATGTAAGTCATGAAAGCATACAACTCTTAAAAGAAAACATAGGCTAAAATCTCTTGAATATAAACATGAGCAATTTTTTCCTGAACACATTTCCTTGGGCAAGGGAAACAAAAGCAAAAATGAACATATGGGCAAAAGACGGTGGTGTGAGAGGAGAGACAGAGGCTTCCTCCTAAAACTGAATACAATTTGAAATTTTAATTGGCGCAACTAATCCTGACAGAGCAACAGGAAAGAGGATGCGTCAGACTTCACACAACTGGAGTAAAGAGCAGACCTCAGCGAACGGGGTAATGCACCAGAGCTGTGGCTCTGTGGGACCCAAGTCCCTCCCCCACCCCAGCTCACCAGCGGGAGGATGAGAAATGGAGCGGGGAGGGAGTGGAAGGCTTGTGACTGCTGAATACCTAGCTATGGAGATCTGCATTGGAAGCACAAACCTGCATTTCATGGTGCTTTCATGAGACTCGCATGACTACCGGGTTGAAAAGTTAATACAGGCAGAGTTCCTGGGGAGATTGGGATTCCGGCTGCTTGTGGAAAGCAGGGATCCATATCTGGCTGCACTGGGACAAAAAATTTTACCTGTGTGCCCAGCCCACTGGCTCAGGCAGTGGAGACAGGCACAGGAGCCAGGAGGCGGGGAACAGCTCATTCTTACCCTCAGTACCCCTCGCCTGCAACCCCTGACATTGCTTCAGGGGGTCAGCAGCTCCAGAATAGAGCTTTGGACACTAGAGGGCGCCATATACAAACATGAAACGCCAAAGGAACCATATCCAGAGTAAAATTAATACAACTCCCGAAAAAGATTTCAATGATATGGACCTCGAGACTCTTCCTGAAAGGGAGGTCAAAATAAAAACAATCAACATCCTAATTGATGTATGGAAAGACACCCAAGAACTCAGGAATGAATTCAGGTCAGAGATCCAATCCTTAAAGAACACGATGGATGGTTTTAAAAGCAGGTTTGATACGGTGGAGGAGACAATAAATGAAATAGAAACTAGAGAAGAGGAATACAAAGAAGCTAAGGTACAGAGAGAAAAAAGGATCTCTAAAAATGAAAGAATATTGAGAGAAATGTGTGAGCAATCCAAGCGGAACAATATTCGCATTATACGGATACCACAAGAAGAAGAGAGAGAAAAAGGCATAGAAAGTGTCTTTGAGGACATAGTTGCTGAAAACTTCCCCAATCTGGGGAAGGAGATAGTCTCTCAGGCCATGGAGACCCACAGATCCCTCTATACAAGGGAACCAAGGAAGACAACACCAAGACACATAGTAATTAAAACACAAAAGATCAAGGATAAGGACAGACTGTTAAAAGCAGACAGAGGCAGAAATAAGATCACATACAAAGGAAAGCCCATCAGACTAACAACAGACTTCTCAGCAGAAACCTTACAGGACAGAAGGGAGCGGCATGATGTATTTAATGCCATGAAGCAAAATGGCCTGGAACCAAGATTACTTTAATCGGGGAGAGTATCATTTAAATTTGATGGAGGGATTAAACAATTTCCAGATAAGCAAAACCTGAGAGAGTTTACCTCCCACAAACCATCACTGCAGTGTATTATGTAGGGACTGCTAGAGATGGAAGTGTTCCTATGGTGGCCTAGCTGTCACCAGAGGTAGGAAAATTATGGTAGGGAGGGTGGAGCAGCTGATTGCAAGGCAAAAGCAAAATTAACTTGACTATCCCCAAAGCCAATCAAAGGGTAGAGAAAATGTACAGAATCTGACACCTGATATATAAGGAATGAAGGAGGGAGAAAAAGGAGGAGAAATAGAAAAGAACCTTTAGATTGTGTTTGGAACAGCATACTGAGTGAGTTAAGTTAGACTCTTAGATAGTAAGGAAAGTAACCTGGAACCTTTGTTAACCACGAATCTAAAGCCTGAAATAGCAATAAGTACATACCTATCGATAATCACCCTAAATGTAAATGGACTGAATGCACCAGTCAAAAGACATAGAGTCACTGAATGGATAAAAACACAAGACCCATCTGTGTGATGCTTACAAGAGACTCACCTCAAACCCAAAGACATGCACAGACTAAAAGTCAAGGGATGGAAAATGATATTCCATGCATACAATAGGGAGAAAAAAGCAGGCGTTGCAGTACTAGTATCAGACAAAATAGACTTCAAAACAAAGAAAGTAACAAGAGATAAAGAAGGACATTACATAATGATAAAGGGCTCACTCAAACAAGAGGATATAACCATTCTAAATATATATGCACCCGACAGAGGAGCACTAGCACATGTGAAACAAATACTAACAGAACTACAGGAGGAAATAGATGGCATTGCATTCATTTTAGGAGACTTCAACACACCATTCACTCCAAAGGACAGATCCAACAGACAGGAAATAAGTAAGGACACAGAGGCACTGAACAACACACTAGAACAGATGGACCTAATAGACATCTACAGAACTCTACAACCAAAAGCAACAGGATACACATTCTTCTCAAGTGCACATGGAACATTCTCCAGAATAGACCACATACTAGACCACAAAAAGAGCCTCAGTAAATTCAAAAAGATTGAAATCCTACCAACCAACTTTTCAGACCACAAAGGTATAAAACTAGAAATAAATTGTACCAAGAAAGCAAAAAGGCTCACAAACACATGGAGGCTTAACAACACGCTTCTAAATAGTCAATGGATCAACGACCAAATTGAAATGGAGATCCAGCAATATATGGAAATAAATGACAGCAAGAACACAAAGCCCCAACTTCTGTGGGACACAGCAAAAGCAGTCTTAAGAGGAAAGTATATAGCAATCCAGGCATATTTAAAGAAGGAAGAACAAACCCAAATGAATAGTCTCACGTCACAGTTATCAAAATGGGAAAAAGAAGAACAAATGAGGCCTAAAGTCAGCAGAAGGAGGGACATAATAAAGATCAGAGAAGAAATAAACAAAATTGAGAAGAATAAAACAATAGCAAAAATCAATGAAACCAAGAGCTGGTTCTTCGAGAAAATAAACAAAATAGGTTAGCCTCTAGCCAGACTTATTAAGAGAAAAAGAGAATCAACACACATCAACAGAAGCAGAAATGAGAAAGGAAACATCATGATGGACCCAACAGAAATACAAAGAATTATTAGAGACTACTATGAAAACCTATATGCGAAGAAGCTGGAAAACCTAGAAGAAATGGACAACTTCCTAGAAAAATACAACCTTCCAAGACTGACCAAGGAAGAAACACAAAATCTAAACAAACCAATTACCAGTAAAGAAATTGAAGCGGTAATCAAAAAACTACCCAAGAAAAAAAAACCCCGGGCCAGATGGATTTACCTCGGAATTTTATCAGACATACAGAGAAGATATAATACCCATTCTCCTTAAAGTTTTCCAAAAAATAGAAGAGGAGGGAATACTCCCAAACTCATTCTATGAAGCCAACATGACCCAAATACCAAAACCAGGCAAAGACCGCACCAAAAAAGAAAATTAAAGACCAATATCCCTGATGAACACAGATGCAAAAATACTCAATAAAATAGTAGCAAACTGAATTCAAAAATACATCAAAAGGATCATACACCACGACCAAGTGGGATTCATCCCAGGGCTGCAAGGATGGTACAACTTTCGAAAATCCATCAACATCATCCACCACATCAACAAAAGGAAAGATAAAAACCACATGATCATCTCCATAGATGCTGAAAAAGCGTTCGACAAAATTCAACATCCATTCCTGATAAAAACTCTCAGCAAAATGGGTAAAGAGGGCAAGTACCTCAACATAATAAAGGCCATATACAATAAACCCACAGCCAACATCATACTTAACAGCGAGAAGCTGAAAGCTTCTCCTCTGAGATCGGGAACAAGACAGGGATGCCCACTCTCCCCACTGTTATTTAACATAGTACTGGAGGTCCTAGCCATGGCAGTTAGACAAAACAAAGAAATACAAGGAATCCAGATTGGTAAAGAAGTTAAACTGTCACTATTTGCAGATGACATGATACTGTACATAAAAAACCCTAAAGACTCCACTCCAAAACTACTAAAACTAACATCGGAAAACAGCAAAGTTGCAGGATACAAAATTAACACACAGAAATCTGTGGCTTTCCTATACACTAACAATGAACTAATAGAAAGAGAAATCAGGAAAACAATTCCATTCACAATTGTATCAAAAAGAATAAAATGCCTAGGAATAAGCCTAACCAAAGGAGTGAAAGACCTAGACCCTGAAAACTATAAGACACTCTTGGGAGAAGTTAAAGAGGTGACTCTCAAATGGAAACTCATCCCATGCTCTTGGCTAGGAAGAATTAATATCGTCAGAAGGGCCCATCCTATCCAAAGCAATATGCAGATTTGATGCAATCCCTATCAAATTACCAACAACATTTTTCAACAAACTGGAACAAATAGTTCAAAAATTCATATGGAAACACCAAAGACCCCGAATAGCCAAAGCAATCCTGAGAAAGAAGAATAAAGTGGCGGGGATCTCACTCCCCAACTTCAAGCTCTACTATAAAGCCATAGTAATCAAGACAATTTGGTACTGGCACAAGAACAGAGCCACAGACCAGTGGAACAGATTAGAGACTCCAGACATTAACCCAAACATATATGGTCAATTAATATTCAATAAAGGAACCATGAACATACAATGGGGAAATGACAGTCTTTTCAACAGATGGTGCTGGCAGAACTGGACAGCTACATGTAAGAGAATGAAACTCGATCACTGTCTAACCCTATACACAAAAGTAAATTCAAAACGGATCAAAGACCTGAATGTAAGTCATGAAACCATAAAACTCTTAGAAAAAAACATAGGCAAAAATCTCTTGGATGTGAACATTAGTGACTTCTTCATGAATATATTTCCCCGGGCAAGGAAATCAAAAGCAAAAATGAACAAGTGGGACTATATCAAGCTGAAAAGCTTCTGTACAGCAAAGGACACCATCAATAGAACAAAAAGGTACCCTGCAGTATGGAAGAATATTTTTGTAAATGACAGATCTGATAAAGGCTTGACATCCAAAATATATAAAGAGCTCACATTCCTCAGCAAACAAAAAGCAAATAATTCAATTAAAAAATGGGCAGAGGAGCTGAACAGAAAGTTCTCCAAGGAAGAAATTCAGATGTCCAACAGACACATGAAAAGATGCTCCACATTGCTAGTTATCAGAGAAATTCGAATTACAACCACAATGAGATATCACCCATACCCGTTAGGATGGCCAACATCCAAAAGACAAGAAACAACAAATGCTGGTGAGAACGTGGAGAAAGGGGAACCCTCCTACACTGCTGGTAGTAATATAAATTAGTTCTACCATTGTGTGAAGCAATATGGAGGTTCCTCAAAATGCTCAAAACAGACTTACCATTTGACCCAGGAATTGCACTCCTAGGAATTTACCCTAAGAATGCAGCAATCACGTTTGAGAAAGACCAATGCACCCCTATGTTTATTGCAGCACTATTTACAATAGCCAAGAATTGGAAGCAACCTAAATGTCCATCGATAGATGAATGGATAAAGAAGATGTGGTACATGTACGCAATGGAATACTACTCAGCCATAAGAAAAGGGCAAATCCTACCATTTGCAGCAACATGAATGGAGCTGGAGGGTATTATGCTCAGTGAAACAAGCCAAGCGGAGAAAGAGAAATACCAAATGATTTCACTCATCTGTGGAATATAAACTCAAAGGAAAAACTGAAGGAACAAAACAGCAGCAGAATCACAGAACTCTAGAATGGACTAACAGGTAGCAAAGGGAAAGGGACTGGGGAGCATGGGTGGGTAGGGAGGGATAAGGCGGGGGGAAGAAAAAGGGGGGTATTAAGATTAGCATGCATGGTGGGGTGGGAGAAAGGGGAGGGCTGTACAACACAGAGAAGGCAAGTAGTGATTCTACAACATTTTGCTATGCTGATGGACAGTGACTGTAAAGGGGTTTATAGGGGGGACCTGGTATAGGGGAGAGTATAGTAAACATAATATTCATCATGGAAGTGTAGATTAATGATACCAAAAAAAAAAAAAAGGCAGTTCCTGTGTGGTGACCTCCAAAGAGTTCTACGCAAGGGTATAAAGGGCATAAAAAAGTGTAGGCGAAGGGCCTGTTTGTGTTTATATAGAGGATCAAAACCTAATTGGGCTATCCCGAAAATGAACTAAGATACAATATGAAAAAGAACTTCCAACATCAGCACTCTCTGGAAGACTCATGCCAGAAGATGATCATCAAAAAACCCCAACAAAGATCCACGCACTGCTACAGCTGTAGATGCACTCATCCCACCAGTTCCTGGACTTGCCATGGGAATGAAGAAGGAGATATCTAAGCTGGCCTCTGCATACAGTAAAACAACAAATTTGACTGGATCTATACTGTTGGAACTCAACCAAGAATTAGGAGAAGTGAAAATTGTAGTGCTCCAAAATCTTACAACTACAGACTATTTACTGTTAAAAGAACATATGGCATGTGAACATTCCCCAGGAATGGGTTGTTTTAATTTTTCTGATTTCTCTCAGACTGTTCAAGTTCAGTTGGACAATATCCACCATATCATAGATAAGTTTTCACAAATGCCTAAGGTGCCTAACTGGTTTTCTTGGTTTCACTGGAGATGGCTGGTAATTACAGGTATGCTTTGGTTATGTAACTATACTCCTATTATGTTAATGTGTGTGCGCAATTTAATTAGTAGTTTAAAACCTATACATGCTGAAGTTACTCTACAAGAAGATATGTCAAAGAAATAATCAATCTTCCCATGTTTTCTTCCGCCTGCTACTTCTATAGCTTTTCTTCTTCCTTCTTAATTACAACCCTTAAATAGAATTTGTGCCTCATATCAAATTTACCGAGTATCATAATTCTTCCAAGTGGTAAAGATACCTCAAGACAAATGCTGGGCATAGAATCCACAGGGCATAAATATGCAAAGAAGTAAAAAGCTAACCTTTTCAAACAATAAGACTTCTCTCTCACTTACCAACTTTACATTTCCCTGTATGGCTCCGGAAGATGACTGGTTAGCCAGAGACGGGTAAGATTCCTCAAGGGAGGAACAACCTAAGACAGGCACAGTCGCAGGGGGGCCATCAGGTGAGAAATTGGGGATCAACAGAGGTGAGGCTTAGAACCTCGCCCCACCTGTTCTGAGAGAAATCTTCTGTATATGTGGATGTTTTATTGCCCTTGTCTAGCTTGGATTAACACATAGTCTACAGGCACACACCTGATCATCTACATTTGCTCTCTTACAACACTAAACTATTTTCTACCTTTATCTTGTATCTACCTACCACTTCAGCATTTTATTAAAAATAATAATAATAAAGAGAGAAATGTGGTATCCACATATAAATCAAGTATAAAAATCAAATGAGTATTCATATTTGAACTGACTGTTTATAGTTCATAATGCATGAGCAAAACCGAAAGTTTCTGTGATGACTGCCCTTGTACTGTTCACCATGTAACTTATTCACTATGTAAGAATTTGTTCTCCATGTAAGAACTTGTTCGTTATGCTTCAAAAGATTGGAGACTGACGAAAATTAGGCTTGGGGTGGATTGATGATTTTGCATTGAGCATTGACTCCCCTATACAGAATTTTATTGTTGTTAACAACCATTTGATCAATAAATATGAGAGATGCCCTCACAAAAAAAAAAAAAAAGTACACACTTCCAATTGTAAATTAATTAGTAACCGGGATGTAATATATAGCATAAGGAATATAGTCAAAATATTGTAACAACAACAAAAAAAAGAAAGCAAAGCCACTGGTATATCATACAAAGGCAGCCATCTCTAGTAGAGGCAATTCGGTTTTTCCCCCAATTAATTTTGAATATGAAAATTACCAACCCATTTTATTTTACATCTGCGCACACAGGGGCCTCCTTTCAAGAGCGCCGAAGTGGCCGCAGTTGTAGGAACAGCAGGTGCTCTGTCTGAGCCTCACTTCCTCTGGCTCCAGCTGCGTGTTCCTCCAGGCCAAGCAGGGAGTTTCCTTCTTCTCAGGGCTTTGGGCCTTGCTAGCTGGCTACCCTCACCTCCCACCCGCCAGCGGCTCACCACCCTTTGTGTGTAGCGCTTCTGGGGCCTCCTGGTTCCATGAGTCAGAGCCAGGCTGGAGACAGACAGCAGGCTTCCTTCACTAAATCAGCCTCCTACCCTGTACACAACAGAGGGAAGCTATAATTACAACGTTTGGCCCCGCTCTGGGAACTGAGCCACAGACGCTTATCTAGGAGGGATGGTTTCTGATGCCTACATTTATCTAGTGCACCCCAGTTAGGAAATGAGAATAATAGCTAGGGGTTCAGGCCTGTTACACATATGTTAGATGTTGTGCATATGTAATAGGATGCCTTGGACTTGAGCACCAGTGTAGATTGCTAGCAAAACTGCCACCTTAAAGCTGCCAGAGTTTTCTGTTTTGTTTTGCTTTTAATTGCCTCCTGCCTCAGTGCCAGTCTTATTTGAGGAAGGCTGCTTATTGTCGATGTTGTTGGTTTTTAAGAGATAAAGGAAAAAGCCAACAAAAGATTGTTTTGGTTTTTTAGGAGTGTTTTATCCATTGGGTATATAGACAAAATCTCAGGTCTCTCAGCTCCACAGAAATGTTTGAAGCCTGAAACCTGAAAAAACAGTTGGCTCCAAAATGAAAAATAAAACCACAGAATCAAAATAATATAGTC
The DNA here is from genome assembly GCF_030020395.1 of Manis pentadactyla. NCBI lineage: Eukaryota > Metazoa > Chordata > Mammalia > Pholidota > Manidae > Manis > Manis pentadactyla. The sequence continues at coordinate 40,612,461 of NC_080033.1, forward strand.
AATCTTCATTAACTGTTCATTGGTTCACTCATTCACTCACTTGTTCACTCCTGGAAACATGCATGCAACAAATATTTATTGAGCTGCTTCTTTGTGCACAGTGTTTTAGGCACTAGGGATACATAAGTGATAAACCAATTAAAGGTACAAAATAAAACTAAGCAGACAAATATCCTGCTCTTGTGGGTCAATAGTAGATATAATAGTGAATAAATTATATGGTATGTTAGAGATAATAAGTGTGACTGAAGAGAAAAAAACAGAGCAGGTTAGGAGAACTGTTGGTGAAGGAGGAATTTATAAACATGACATTTGAGAATAATTTGTAGGTTAAATCTCTCTCAGAGTGAGAGTTCTCAAGTCTGCATAATGGTTGCTGAGAAATTATAACCAATCATAAATTAAATGAGTTACATGTGACAAGAGTAAAATTATAAAAATATTTAAGCTTTGTTTATAACCAGAAGGTGAGTGCACTTAAACTATAGTTGATAGGAGATAAAAGGTAAAAGTGCATGGCAGCTGACCCTGACTTTGATTTTAGGTAGATAAAAGCATTTCATTCAAGTATTTATTAGACACCTGCAATAAAGTGGTTAAGGGCTCAGATGTCAGATGCCAGGATTCAGATCCTGACTATCATTTACTACTTGTATGGTGGGAAAGATACCTAATTTCGATTCCCCATATTTCATTTAGGGGTAATACATAGAACCTACCTTACAGGGCTTCTGGAAAGATTAAATGAGATAATCAAAGTAAAGGTGTTAGCTAGCATAGCACCTGGCACTTAGCAGTCCATAAATGTCATCTATTATGATTATTTTTGTTGTGATGATGACGATAATGACGCAGCCCCAGGCACTGTGTTGGGTACTGGGGATTAAAGTTGAACAAGACGATGACACACAGCCGAGTGGAAGAGGCTTTGCAAGCACACTGTGCTTCATTATATCCTCACAGGCCCTTGTGGAGTGACCCCCACTGTACCACTGACCACTGTAAACCGTATTTGGATGGCCACTAAACTGAATAGACCACAAGAAGATACCATTTAATAACCTTTCAGCTGGAAAAAATTAAATAGTCTGATAATGCCAAGTGTTGGAGAGGATGTAGATCTGTAGGACCTTTATTTTATTTTATTATTATTATTTTTTTAGGATCTTTATATATTTGTTGGTGCTGGAATTGGAAATTGATACTTTTACCTTGTTTTCCAGGAGACATGTGCAAGAATCATCAGCTCAAAATAGTTCTAAAATTCAAATGGAACCACAAAAGTCCCCAAATAGCCAAAGCAATTCTGAGAAGGAAGAATAAACCTGGGGGGAGTACGCTCCCTGACATCAAGCTCTACTACAAAGCCACAGTAATCAAGACAATTTGGTACTGGCACAAGAACAGACCCATAGACCAATGAAACAGACTAGAGAGCCCAGATATAAACCCAAGCACATATGGTCAATTAATAAACGATAAAGGAGCTATGGACATGCAATGGGGAAATGACAGCATCTTCAACTGTTGTTGGCAAAACTGGACAGCTACATTTAAGAGAAAGAAACTGGATTATTGTTTATCACCATACACAAAAGTAAACTCGAAATGGATCAAAAACATGAATGTAAGTCATGAAACCATAAAACTCTTAGAAAAACACATAGGCAAAAATCTCCTGAATATAAAAATGAGCAACTTCTTCCAGAACGCATCTCCTTGGGCAAGGGAAACAAAAGCAAAAATGAACAAATGGGACTATATCAAGCTAAAAAACTTCTGTACAGCAAAGGACACATCAGCAGAACAAAAAGGCATCCTACAGTATGGGAGAACATATTTGTAAATGACATATCCAACAAGGGGTTAACATCCAAAATATATAAAGAACTCACACACCTCAACACCCAAATAGCAAATAACCTAATTAAAAAATGGGCAGAGATATGAACAATTATCCAGAGAAGAAATTCAGATGGCGAACAGGCACATGAAAAGATGCTCCACATCACTAATTATGAGGGAAATGCAAATTAAAACCACAATGAGATATCACCTCACACCAGTTAGGATGGCCAGCATCAAAAAGACTAAGAACAACAAATGCATTAAGTTTTTTGAAACAGAAAACCATGCAATATATTATTTATGATATTTACATAAATTTTTAAAAACACAGAAATATTGAGTGACACAGTAACTTCAGGACAGTGATTACTTCTATGGAAGAAGGGAAGAAAATAGCTTAGGGGCATCCTTTAATATTATATAGGAAAACATGACAGTATTTTAATGCTTATTAAATCTGGTGATGAGTTCATTGATTTTTGTTATATTCCCTATACTTTTCTCCATGTTTAGAAAAATGAATCATAATTAAAATTAAATACATGTTTGTTTTGTAAGTTAGCTTTTACTGGATGAAATGGTTTTATAAAACATCCAGTAATCATGCCATGTTTCATTTCCAAGGATCTATTGTCAGACAGAAGTTCAGTCCACAATCAAAGGTAAAATGCTATATATCAAGCACCTTAATAAACATGTATTTTTAAATTCAGTTTGTATTCAACTTGATCCCTAGAATTTCTGACAGTCAATTTAGGGAAGGCAAAATAGTAAAAATCCCAAATGAAAACTACAGTAGTAATACGTATATGAAACTGGCTTGTCTTGCACCCTATGTGAGATCTAATGTTCCTTAAATAAGGAGCCTAGGTAAACTTTTTGGTAAAATAAATAATTTTTCTTGACTCTGTTTGTAAGTTCTCACTTGCAAATGTTTTATTTTCCTGAAACATTAAGCACTTATAAAAATTTATAAATTAGGGAACTCAGCTTCCTAGCTGAAGGGGTAACTCAAAAACACTTTGGGGGAACGAAGTCAAAATATGAGACTAATCTATCTATCTGTTCAACCATTTATTTATCTATGATTTTATCCCATCCATCCATCCATCAGCTGCTCAGATGATAATCTGAGATGGCTTTCATGTGCACATTCCAGACTGTGCCAGCATTCAGTATTCAAGTGAAAATCCATGACTATTAGTTTATAAATACTACATTGACAGGTAATGAGTAACTATAAGAATTGTATACATTTCTACAATTTCATTTACTTCCTCTTACAAAATCAGCTTAGAATTTCTACAAGGTAACTTGAAAATGTATCACCCACGTGAACATAATAGATTACACAAAAGTACACATACAATAATCTTATATATGTATCAAAAATTTATGTATTGTTAATATTTAGCTACTAAATCTAATATTTAAAATCTTTGAAGAAACACAAAAATTTGGAGTGTGAAGAACGCTGAAGAATTGTAGGAAAAATGCTAATGAGATATCAGAGCAGAGCTCACAAAAACTAGGAGATTGAAAAGAAGCTCTAGGAAAAAAAAGAAGGCAGAGAAAGTTGAAGAAAGGTAATGAAAATGGTAAGAGTGAAGTGCTGTAGCAGCGATCATCAAAAGAGCAGTGCCCACTACAAATCCTTCACCAGCTGTAAACAACAAGGACAAGTGTGATATAAAAGATGAGAGTACTACTCTGCAGACTGCACTTCATGATACTGGGACAAAAGGTAAGTGCATCAAATACAGATATTAAATATGGTCCTGGTGAGATATGTCACTGAAACTTCTACTCAGTTATGAGAGCTGTTTTCATTGCCTCGGTGAGAAACAAAAAGAATCTGGACAACGTGTATACAAGAGGACACTGAGAGAGGACACTGAGATGAAGTCATTGTCTGTATTTAGTAACTAACCATATGGCTTTCTCAAGTTTAACAATTATACCAATTAAGTATTGTATCTAAGAAGTTAATTGTGTTTATCCTGCAAAATAAGTAAATACAAATAAATAAAATTTGTTGCTATTGTACCGATTACAATTAGGAGCTGCCAGAACTACATATGTTCAGTAGTTAATGTACGAATCCTTGAAATAGCAAGAATCATAATGCAAACTTCCACAAAGTATCACAGGTTTGAGGTAGAAACAGAAAAACATCCAAAACTTTGAAGTAGAAAGAAAATAGTATCAGCACAAGTTTACAATCAATGTCCATCAGTAGTTGCTTTTCAGCCCTAAGAAGATTGGTTTGTCAGCTTCACTGAGGGTGTTGACTATGGCACATGTAAAAAAGTTCATTCCCCGGAAGTTCTTCCAGGATTAGGTGAGAAGCAAAGGAGGGGCCTTGAACCAAGTGAAGTATTGGGGTGGCTCAGGTGAGTTTGAAGTGTCTTGCTTTTGTTTTTGCTAGTTCAAGCCTTTAAATACACAATACATTTGTTTCTAACCAAACTGATTTGTAGGTGAATTTGTTTCTTGTTTTTGTTGGAGAGAGAGTGTTATTCAAAAGAACCACCAAAAACTTGGGGGTTATATTCCACTCCCAGAGGCAAATATTTTCTCTGTTTCTCTTTTCTCTTTTATCTCTTTTAGCTCTGGTTATCTTCATATTCCTAAATAATATGCCTAAACTGCTATATTTTGATTCATCAATGTTGGACACTATTGACATACCACACTATTTTGGTGAGAAGGTAGCTCACTTACATCCATCTTTCTCTCCCTATTTTTCCAGCATAGATATATCCCTTTGTTTTCTTCTTTAACCAAAGCAACAGAGTTTATATTAATTGGACACTTAAATATTGTTCACTGCTCAGTTAAGCAGTTGACTATGGTTATCTCTCCTTTTCTGTGCAACTTGTTTTTTCCTGGAGTCAGTAATTGTTCCTCCTTAGAATTTGCTGAGATTTCTTTTGTTGCATTGTTCTAGTGGCTGGAGCTTCCCACACCATTAACAGCAATTCAGTTCAACTTCCCAGATGGTGAACGCGAGCAGACCGTCAGTTTTCCCTGGAGCCCCCCACCCTCCCTGCCAGTCTGGACGGGTTGTTCTTTAGGCCTAACGTAGGGCTGTCATCCTGGGATTCTCCTTCAGCACCACCCTGAGAATCCCCTATTCATTTCTTCTGCTTCCTGAATCCCATACCTCCTCTTTCTTAGTTTTGTCCCCTATGGTGGTGGAGCATATCCTCCTGCAGCTTCCTGAGAAAATAAGAACCAATAAGGAAGGAAGCTGAGGGGTCTCCCCTTTCAAAATATGTATTTTAACTTAATCTCCCTGTTTTCAGTCCAGCACTTCACTCCCTGCTTCTCTTCCCCAGTGTTTAACTTTGGCTTGATGATAGGTTCTTAATGAAAAATTTTTTCAGAGAAAGTAACTTAAAGCTACAGCTTTATTTCATTTGCAAGATCCTGGACTGTTGTAGGAAAAGAGAGTTTTAGGCCCAAAACTTGAATTATTCCAAGTAATTCACAGAATACGAGGGATATAATTTATTATTTAAGGGCATTTCCTAATACGTAGGGTGGAAGGAAAAGCCCTTTCTGTTGTGGAGGACAGCATCTAAGATGAAGAAAAGCAAGAAAGAAGAGACTCAATGAAAGCCGATGCTCTGCCTTGCCATGTGGGAATTGAAACCTCACAGGATGATGCAGACCATCAGCCAGGCCTTAGGAAACACGGTGTGCATGCTTGGGCTCCACTTCTCAGAGCCCAGCCTAGGAAGCTGCAATGGGAGCAGAGGGGCAAGGAAAATGTGCAGGAAAAATGACATTCATTTAAATCTGATTTCACTTATAGAGACGTGGGAAACACACAGTGATATGCCTTGGTTTCTACTCCTCCCAGAAATGGCCTTGGGTTATACACCACCTTGTAGTAGTATAGTTATAAGCACTGTGTTTTATGGTATTGTGGTCAGGCTGAGCCAGGACAGGGAGGTGTGCCTGATTTGCAGTCAGCATTATGAAGGCCTGGTGAGCTTTTTCAGTTGGATGACACATTGCTGGCATGGCGGAGGATGTGGAAGCTGAGCAAGATTGAAGGCTGCCCACAAAGGGCCATTTTCCTGTCCAGATGATACCTTTTCACTCTATCTAGCTGAAGTGAAAACTGAGTTATTCTAGAATGTAGTGGGCCAAGAGCAAACCTGTTGACAGAACTCTGGCAAACAAACTTTTGGCATCTTCCATAATAAATCAGACATTCTTTCTCTTTTCCAGAGTCCACATAAAAGGTCTAAGACTCTGAGTCTGCCATCCAGTGAATGATCCTCTGGTAGCAGAAAGATCAACTGAACTGGAGCGTGCAAGGGTGGCTTCTACCCTTGTGCCCTATTGGTGGGAATGCAAATTGGTGCAGCCATTATGGAAAACAGTATGGATGTTCCTCAAAAAACTAAAAATAGGACTACCATCTGATCTAGCAATCCCACTTCTGGGTATATATCCAAAGGAAATGAAGTCACTGTTTTGAAGAGACATCTGCATGTTTATTGCAGCATTATGCCCAGTAGCCAAAATATGTGAACAACCTAAGTGTCCCTTGATAGATGAATGGATAAAGTGTAAATGGATAAATAAAACACATGCATGATGGAATATTATTCAACCTTAAAAAAGAAGGAAATCCTGCCATTTGCAAAGACACAGATCAACCTGGAAGATATTACACCAACTGTAATAAGCCAGATACAGAAAGATAAATACCACATGATCTCACCTACACATGGAAGCTAAAACAATCATACTCATGGAAGCAGAGAATAGAATGGGCTGCCAGGGGCCAAAGAAATGGGTAGATGGTGGTCAAAGTGTACACAGTTTTGGTTTGCAAGCTAAATAGGACAGCATGGTGACTACAGTTCACAATACTATATTGTATACTTGAAATTTGCTAAGAGTGTAAATCATAAGTGTTCTCATAAACAAAAATGATGGTAACTATGTGGGGAGAATGGATGATATCTTAACTAGTTTGGTCACAGGAATCATTTCACTGTGCACTCATATATCAAAACATTATGTTGTCCACCTTAAATACACAATTTTTATTTGTCAATTATAGCTCAATAAAGCTGAAAAAATGAGTGGGTTCTAATCCATTCTCTCAGTAGTTGCTCTGTGACCTTGCACCAGTCACAGCTCTTCTCTCAACTCCAGTCAGCTCATCTCTAACTGAAGGGGTTGAACTGTGCCTTTGTCCTATGGGCCATCCGAGTGCTTCAGCAAGAAAAGCAGCTGAACATTTTTAGGTGGCTGAAATGAATTAGAATTAGATTTCAACCACGCTGCTGTTATTATTAAACGGCTACCCAATCAGACCTCTCTTTCATCCCAAATTAATCCATAATGATTTAAATCGTAACTTACAGTTTTGAAGGGCTTGCTTCTACATTTTCCCCTTGTTCTTCCTTCAACCCGTTTGAGGCAAGTAGGGCAGGCGTTATTTCTCCATTATCCTCCTCTGGGGGGAATATACAGCTCTCACCCTAGGATCTCCACAGTCCAGAGCACCAGGTCCCCCAGCAACATCTCTGGAGGGCAACCATTACAAATTCTTATTCCTGGGCCCTATTCTCAATTTACTAAAAATCAGAATCTCTGAGATTGAGGCCCTTGGATTTGTTTGCATTTCTGACAAAACACCTTGAGGTGATTCTTCTACCCCCTAAAGTTGAGAATCACTAGTTTACAGAGAGACATCTGAGGCCCTATTATGTGTCGGGCACACACTAGCTGCTTTACACATATCCTTTCATTCAATTCTCAGAACAACTCAGTGAAGGATATTGGTTTTAAATAAACTTTTTATTTTGGAACAATTTTAGATTTATGGGAAAAGGTACCAAGATAGCAGTAATGGTATATCCCTCACCCAGTTTTGGTGGCCTCTATTGTTATTTACTTTGCTGTGGTTAGTTTGTCAAAACTTAAGAAAACAACACTGGTAACACTGTGTTAACTAAGCTCTAAAGTTTCTTCAGACTTCATCAGGGTTTGTCTGTTCCAGGAGTTAGTCGAGGAAACCACAGCTGTCCTGTCTCCTTAGTCTCCTTCAGTCTGTGGTGGTTTCTCAGTCTGTCTTTGTTTATCATGACCTTCAAATTTTTGGAAGGACTGGTCAGGTAATTTGTAAAATGTTCCTCAAATTGGGTTTGTCTGATGCTTTTCTCATAATCATGAGGTCAGGGTTATAGGTTTGTTTGGGAAAGAATACGACAAAGGGGAAGTGTCTTTCTCATCACATGGTATCAGGGGGCACAAGATACCCAGACTACATCACTGGGTGATGTTAAGTATGTTTGTAATCCCATTTCAACTACTGAGGAAATAAAAGTTTATCAATCAGTGTTCTACAACTGCAGAGATGGAAATAGAGTTAAAGTTTCATTTCTTTTCTCTGACATTCTGGGTACAGTTGGCCATTCCAGTTTTACCCACCCCCCATAAAACTCTCCGTTCCAGCTTGACTTGCCATTCCCCTCTATTGTTTTATGTTCCACTCAACCCCCAAGTTTTCCAACTCCTTCAGTGTTCTCAAATCCAATCTGTTCTGTGAAACTCTATAACCCCTAACATACACTTCTTTGATGAAATCGGAAGCACACTAATTTCCAACTTGCGTGTATTTTCTTAACTCCATTCTAAGCTAAAATGGAATGATAACAGAGAGAAACCAACCTGCATGTGTATCCATTTGCTCCTGACCTGAATGACCTTGGTATCTCACCAACTGGTATCTTACTGGTATTCTTCAATCCTCCACACTGTAATCAGAGGAATGCTTCTAAACTGCAAATCTAATTATACTATTACCTTGCTTTTTAACTTTAATTGAAAACTTCCACTTTTCAATGTCTCCCATTATTTATAAATTAAAGCCCAAATGTCTGATCCTAACATACAAGGATTAACATTCATGATCTGACCCTTGTCCACTATTTCACCTTATCTCCAGCCATCACCTCACTCTCCACTCCACAATAAGATGCAATTCCTCATGAGAAACTAAGGGAAATTTCTAAGTGCCCTGTGACCTTTCTGAGCTCTTTGCCTTTGCAACTACTCTGTTATCAATGAGGACGCCACTGCTGAAGATTCCAATTCAAACTGGCTGATAGAGGAAGAACAATAACACCACGTAACAGGAAGTTGAAAAGCAGGGATGGTTGTCCACAATCAACAATGTCATCAAAGACTTTGGTTCTCTTTGCTTTGCCATCCTCAGAAAATTTGATTTGCCCTCACACTGACTCCCTTCATAGTCACAAGATGGTTGCAGCAGTTCCACGCATCCCTTCCAAACACAGCAATACTGAGAGACCAAAATAAAGTGCCAGCTCTTCCAGTCTTTCCCTCTTAAGGGCAAGAAACATTTCCTAAAGCCCCCAACAGACCTCCTTTATATCTCATTGGCTAGAACTGGTTCATATGACCACCCCTAAGCTAAGCAAACGAGAGAAACAGACCCACCAGAACTGGCTTAAAACAATCAGCATTTAATCCTGATGGTAGGGATAGGGTCACTCTCCCTCAGAATAAGTAGCAGAGGAGACATCTGAGCAAATCTTGGCTCTTCAAGGAAGAAAGAAGGTAATGAGTGTTGAGTGGGTGGCCAGCAGTGTCTGCCACATTGTTGTGGTTGCCTGATCTACGTTGTCTACCAAGGAACTCCTTCTTATCCTTTAAGACCCAACTCAAATATTACCTCTTCCAGGAAGCCTTCTCTGATATCATCAAGCAGAATGAAATGCTTCATCTTCTGAGATCCCATATTACTATGTTCATACCTCTACAATAGCACTTACTACATAGTAAGGTAATTCTGCTACCTTCAAAAAAAGTGAAACCTTGGAAGAAAGGTCAATTCTATTGACCTTTTGAGGTCAACCTTGTTGAAGGAAGTAAAAGAGGAAGACAGAAAGGGAGGAAAGAAGAAAGGAAGTGAGGGAGGGAGATTTGAAGGGAAGAAGGGAGGAAGAAATAACAATTTCTCTGAGTCTCAAGGTGTTCACTATAAAATAAGGGTAAATTTAATTCCTAATAGTTGTTTCAAAGATTAAATGGAGGAGAGGGGCGGAAGATGGCGGCGTGAGTAGAGCAGCGGAAATCTCCTCCCAAAACAACATATATCTATGAAAATATGACAAAGACAACCCTTCCTAGAATAAAGACCAGAGGACACAGGACAATATCCAGACCACATCCGCACCTGAGAGAACGGAGCGCCTCGCGAAGGGGGTAAGATACAAGCCCCGGCCCCGCGGGAGCCGAGCGCCCCTCCCCCCAGCTCCCGGCGGGAGAAGAGCAGGCAGAGCGGGAGGGAGACGGAGCCCAGGACTGCTGAACACCCAGCCCCAGCCATCCGGGCCAGAGTGCAGGGCGCTCGATACTAGGAAAACAGGGCAGCAAGAACAGTGAGCAGGAACTGGAGGCTGGGCGCCAGAGGACATAAGAAAAGCGCTTGACCATTTTTTTTTGCTTTTTTACTGTTTTGTTTTGGCGAGCGCTTTTTGGAAGTCTTAAAGGGATAGGGACCCCAATACTAGGGAAACAGGGCAGAAAGACTGACCGGTGAGCAGAGGCCTGAGGCTGGCACCGGAGAATAAAGAAAAACGAACGACCACCTTTTTTTTAATTAAAAACTTTTTTTTTTTTAATTAAAAAAATTTTTTTTCTTTTTTTTTTTGGTGGGCGTTGTTTTGTTTTGGCGGGTGCTTTTTGGAAGTCTTAAAGGGGCAGGGCGGGTCACTTAATTCAGAGGTAGGGAATCCGGGATCTCTGGGCACCCTAACCCCTGGGCTGCAGGGAGCAGGGAGGCCCCTTACGGAGATAAATAGCCTCCCAGCAGCTCCTGCTCCAACGCGACTCCACCATTTTGGAGTAGCTGCCCGAGCCAGGCCACGCCCACAGCAACAGCGGAGATTAACTCCATAGCAGCCGGGCAGGAAGCAGAAACCCTGTCTGCGCGCAGCTGCGCAGCACAAGCCACTAGAGGCCGCTGTTCTCCCAGGAGAGGAGGGCCACAAACCAACAAGAAAGGAAGTCCTTCCAGCCGTCACTCGTCCCAGTTCTGCAGACTATTCCTATCACCATGAAAAGGCAAAGCTACAGGCAGACAAAGATCACAGAGACAACACCAGAGAAGGAGACAGACCTAACCAGTCTTCCTGAAAAAGAATTCAAAATAAGAATCATAAACATGCTGACAGAGATGCAGAGAAATACACAAGAGAAATGGGATGAAGTCCGGAAGGAGATCACAGATGCCAGAAAGGAGATCGCAGAAATGAAACAAACTCTGGAAGGGTTTATAAGCAGAATGGATAGAATGCAAGAGCCCATTGATGGAATTGAAATCAGAGAACACGAACGCATAGAAGCTGACATAGAGAGAGACAAAAGGATCTCCAGGAATGAAACAATATTAAGAGAACTGTGTGACCAATCCAAAAGGAACAATATCCATATTATAGGGGTCCCAGAAGAAGAAGAGAGAGGAAAAGAGATGGAAAGTATCTTAGAAGAAATAATTGCTGAAAACTTCCCCACACTGGGGGAGGAAGTAATCGAACAGACCACGGAAATACACAGAACCCCTAACAGAAAGAATCCAAGAAGGGCAACACCAAGACACATAATAATTAAAATGGCAAAGATCAAGGACAAGGAAAGAGTGTTAAAGGCAGCTAGAGAGAAAAAGGTCACCTATAAAGGGAAACCCATCAGGCTAACATCAGATTTCTCAACAGAAACCCTACAGGCCAGAAGAGAATGGCATGATATATTTAATACAATGAAATAGAAGGGCCTTGAACCAAGGATACTGTATCCAGCACGACTATCATTTAAATATGACGGTGGGATTAAACAATTCCCAGACAAACAAAAGCTGAGGGAATTTGCTTTCCACAAACCACCTCTACAGAACATCTTACAGGGACTGCTCTAGATGGGAGCACTCCTAGAAAGAGCACAGCACAAAACACCCAACATATGAAGAATCGAGGAGGAGGAACAAGAAGGGAGAGAAGAAAAGAATCTGCAGACAGTGTATATAACAGCTCAATAAGCGAGCTAAGTTAGGCAGTAAGATACTAAAGAGGCTAACCTTGAACCTTTGGTAACCACGAATTTAAAGCCTGCAATGGCAATAAGTACATATCTTTCAATAGTCACCCTAAATGTTAATGGGTTGAATGCACCAATCAAAAGACACAGAGTAACAGAATGGATAAAAAAGCAAGACCCATCTATATGCTGATTACAAGAAACTCACCTCAAACCCAAAGACATGTACAGACTAAAAGTCAAGGGATGGAAAAACATATTTCAAGCAAACAACAGTGAGAAGAAAGCAGGGGTTGCAGTACTAATATCAGACAAAATAGACTTCAAAACAAAGAAAGTAACAAGAGATAAAGAAGGACACTACATAATGATAAAGGGCTCACTCAAACAAGAGGATATAACCATTCTAAATATATATGCACCCAACACAGGAGCACCAGCATATGTGAAACAAATACTAACAGAACTAAAGGGGGATATAGACTGCAATGCATTCATTCTAGGAGACTTCAACACACCACTCACCCCAAAGGATAGATCCACTGGGCAGAAAATAAGTATGGACACGGAAGCACTGAACAACACAGTAGAGCAGATGGACCTAATAGACATCTATAGAACTCTACATCCAAAAGCAGCGCGATATACATTCTTCTCAAGTGCACATGGAACATTCTCCAGAATAGACCACATACTAGGCCACAAAAAGAGCCTCAGAAAATTCCAAAAGATTGAAATCCTACCAACCAACTTTTCAGACCACAAAGGCATAAAACTAGAAATAAACTGTACAAAGAAAGCAAAGAGGCTCACAAACACATGGAGGCTTAACAACACGCTCCTAAATAATCAATGGATCAATGACCAAATCAAAATGGAGATCCAGCAATATATGGAAACAAATGACAACAACAACACTAAGCCCCAACTTCTGTGGGACACAGCAAAAGCAGTCTTAAGAGGAAAGTATATAGCAATCCAAGCATATTTAAAAAAGGAAGAGCAATTCCAAATGAATGGTCTAATGTCACAATTATCGAAATTGGAAAAAGAAGAACAGATGAGGCCTAAGGTCAGCAGAAGGAGGGACACAATAAAGATCAGAGAAGAAATAAATAAAATTGAGAAGAATAAAACAATAGCAAAAATCAATGAAACCAAGAGCTGGTTCTTCGAGAAAATAAACAAAATAGATAAGCCTCTAGCCAGACTTATTAAGAAGAAAAGAGAGTCAACACAAATCAACAGTATCAGAAACGAGAAAGGAAAAATCACGACGGACCCCACGGAAATGCAAAGAATTATTGGAGAATACTATGAAAACCTATATGCTAACAAGCTGGGAAACCTAGGAGAAATGGACAACTTCCTAGAAAAATATAACCTTCCAAGATTGACCCAGGAAGAAACAGAAAATCTAAACAGACCAATTACCAGCAACGAAATTGAAGCGGTAATCAAAAAACTACCAAAGAACAAAACCCCCGGGCCAGATGGATTTACCTCGGAATTTTAACAGACATACAGGGAAGACATGATACCCATTCTCCTTAAAGTTTTCCAAAAAATAGAGGAGGAGGGGATACTCCCAAACTCATTCTATGAAGCTAACATCACCCTAATACCAAAACCAGGCAAAGACCCCACCAAAAAAGAAAACTACAGACCAATATCCCTGATGAACGTAGATGCAAAAATACTCAACAAAATACTAGCAAACCGAATTCAAAAATACATCAAAAGGTTCATACACCATGACCAAGTGGGATTCATCCCAGGGATACAAGGATGGTACAACATTCGAAAGTCCATCAACATCATCCACCACATCAACAAAAAGAAAGACAAAAACCACATGATCATCTCCATAGATGCTGAAAAAACATTTGACAAAGTTCAACATCCATTCATGTTAAAAACTCTCAGCAAAATGGGAATAGAGGGCAAGTACGTCAACATAATAAAGGCCATCTATGATAAACCCACAGCCAACATTATATTGAACAGCGAGAAGCTGAAAGCATTTCCGCTGAGATCGGGAACTAGACAGGGATGCCAACTCTCTCCACTGTTATTTAACATAGTACTGGAGGTCCTAGCCACGGCAATCAGACAAAATAAAGAAATACAGGGAATCCAGATTGGTAAAGAAGAAGTTAAACTGTCACTATTTGCAGATGACATGATACTGTACATAAAAAACCCTAAAGACTCCACCCCAAAACTACTAGAACTGATATCGGAATACAGCAAAGTTGCAGGATACAAAATCAACACACAGAAATCTGTGGCTTTCCTATATACTAACAATGAACCAACAGAAAGAGAAATCAGGAAAACAACTCCATTCACAAATGCATCCAAAAAAATAAAATACCTAGGAATAAACCTAACCAAAGAAGTGAAAGACTTATACTCTGAAAACTACAAGTCACTCTTAAGAGAAATTAAAGGGGACACTAACAGATGGAAACTCATCCCATGCTCGTGGCTAGGAAGAATTAATATCGTCAAAATGGCCATCCTGCCCAAAGCAATATACAGATTTTATGCAATCCCTATGAAACTACCAGCAACATTCTTCAATGAACTGGAACAAATAATTCAAAAATTCATATGGAAACACCAAAGACCCCGAATAGCCAAAGCAATCCTGAGAAAGAAGAATAAAGTAGGGGGGATCTCACTCCCCAACTTCAAGCTCTACTATAAAGCCATAGTAATCAAGACAATTTGGTACTGGCACAAGAGCAGAGCCACAGACCAATGGAACAGACTAGAGAATCCAGACATTAACCCAGACATATATGGTCAATTAATATTTGATAAAGGAGCCATGGACATACAATGGGGAAATGACAGTCTCTTCAACAGGTGGTGCTGGCAAAACTGGACAGCTACATGTAGGAGAATGAAACTGGACCATTGTCTAACCCCATATACAAAAGTAAACTCAAAATGGATCAAAGACCTGAATGTAATTCATGAAACCATTAAACTCTTGGAAGAAAACATAGGCGAAAACCTCTTAGACATAAACATGAGTGACCTCTTCTTGAACATATCTCCCCGGGCAAGGAAAACAACAGCAAAAATGAGTAAGTGGGACTATATCAAGCTGAAAAGCTTCTGTACAGCAAAAGACACCATCAATAGAACAAGAAGGATCCCTACAGTATGGGAGAATATATTTGAAAATGACACATCCGATAAAGGCTTGACGTCCAGAATATATAAGGAGCTCACACGCCTCAACAAACAAAAAACAAATAACCCGATTAAAAAATGGGCAGAGGAACTGAACACACAGTTCTCCAAAAAAGAAATACAGATGGCCAACAGACACATGAAAAGATGCTCCACATCGCTAATTATCAGAGAATTGCAAATTAAAACTACAATGAGGTATCACCTCACACCAGTAAGGATGGCTGCCATCCAAAAGACAAACAACAACAAATGTTGGCGAGGCTGTGGAGAAAGGGGAACCCTCCTACACTGCTGGTGGGAATGTAAGTTAGTTCAACCATTGTGGAAAGCAGTATGGAGGTATATCAAAATGCTCAAAACAGACTTACCATTTGACCCAGGAATTCCATTCCTAGGAATTTACCCTAAGAATGCAGCTATCAAGTTTGAGAAAGACAGATGCACCCCTATGTTTATTGCAGCACTATTTACAATAGCCAAGAATTGGAAGCAACCTAAATGTCCATCAATAGATGAATGGATAAAGAAGATGTGGTACATATACACAATGGAACACTACTCAGCCATAAGAAAAGGGCAAATCCAATCATTTGCAGCAACATGGATGGAGCTGGAGGGTATTATGCTCAGTGAAACAAGCCAAGTGGAGAAAGAGAAATACCAAATGATTTCACTTATCTGTGGAATATAAGAACAAAGGAAAAACTGAAGGAACAAAACAGCACCAGAATCACAGAACTCAACAATGGACTAACAGGTACCAAAGGGAAAGGGACTGGGGAGGATGGGTGGGTAGGGAGGGATAATGGGGGGAGAAGTAGGGGGGTATTAAGATTAACATGCATGGGGGGATAGGAGAAAAGGGAGGGCTGTACAACACAGAGAAGGCAAGTAGTGATTCTACAACATTTTGCTATGCTGATGGACAGTGACTGTAAAGGGGTTTATAGGGGAGACCTGGTATAGGGGAGAGCCTAGTAAACATAATATTCGTCATGTAAGTGTAGATTAGTGACACCAAAAACAAAGCAAAAAAAAAAAAAAGGGCAGTTCCTGTATGGTAACCTCCAACGAGTTCTACACAAGGGTATAAAGGGCATATAAAAGTGTAGGCAAAGGGTCTGTTTGTGTTTATACAGAAGATCAAAGCCTAACTGGGCTACCGCGAAAATGAACTAAGATACGATATGAAAAAGAACTTCCAACATCTGCACTCTCTGGAAGACTCATGCCAGAAGATGATCATCAAAAAACCCCAACAAAGATCCATGCACTGCTATAGCTGTAGATACACTTATCCCACCAGTTCCTGGACTTGCCATGGGAATGAGGAAGGAGATATCTAAGCTGGCCTGTGCATACAGTAAAACAACAAATTTGACTGGATCTATACTGTTGGAACTCAACCAAGAATTAAGAGAAGTGCAAATTGTAGTGCTCCAAAATCTTACAACTATAGACTATTTACTGTTAAAAGAACATATGACATGTGAACAGTCCCCAGGAATGGGTTGTTTTAATTTTTCTGATTTCTCTCAGACTGTTCAAGTTCAGTTGGACAATATCCACCATATCATAGATAAGTTTTCACAAATGCCTAAGGTGCCTAACTGGTTTTCTTGGTTTCACTGGAGATGGCTGGTAATTACAGATATGCTTTGGTTATGTAACTATACTCCTATTATGTTAATGTGTGTGCGCAATTTAAGTAGTAGCTTAAAACCTATATATGCTGAAGTTACTCTACAAGAAGATTTGTCAAAGAAATAATCAATCTTCCCATGTTTTCTTCCGCCTGCTACTTCTATAGCTTTTCTTCTTCCTTCCTAATTACAACCCTTAAATAGAATTCGTGCCTCATATCAAATTTACCGAGTATCATAACTCCTCCAAGTGGTAAAGATACCTCAAGACAAATGCTGGGCATAGAAGCCACAGGGCATAAATATGCAAAGAAGTAAAAAGCTAACCTTTTCAAACAATAAGGCTTCCCTCTCACTTACCAACTTCACATTTCCCTGTATGGCCCCGGAAGATGACTGGTTAGCCAGAGACGGGTAAGATTCCTCAAGGGAGGAACAACCTAAGACAGGCAGAGTCACAGGGGGGCCATCAGCTGAGAAATTGAGGATCAACAGAGGTGAGGCTTAGAACCTCACCCCGCCTGTTCTGAGAGAAATCTTCTGCATATGTGGATGTTTTATTGCCCTGGTCTAGCTTGTATTAACACATAGTCTACAGGCACACACCTGATCATCTACATTTGCTCTCTTACAACACTAAACTATGTTTTCTACCTTTATCTTGTATCTACCTACCACTTCAGCATTTTATTAAAAATAATAATAATAAAGAGAGAAATGTGGTATCCACATATAAATCAAGTATAAAAACCAAATGAGTATTCATATTTGAACTGACTGTTTAGAGTTCATAATGCATGAGCAAAACCGAAAGTTTCTGTGATGACTGCCCTTGTACTGTTCACTATGTAACTTATTCATTATGTAAGAATTTGTTCTACATGTAAGAACTTGTTTGTTATGCCTCAGAAGATTGGAGACTGACGAAAATTAGGCTTGGGGTGGATTAATGATTGTGCATTGAGCACTGACTCCCCTATACAGAATTTTATTGTCGTTAACAACCATTTGATCAATAAATATGAGAGATACCCTCACAAAAAAAAAAAAAAAAAAAAAAAAAAAAGGACAGGCTTCCAATGGTAAAATACATAAGCAACCGGGATGTAATGTATAGCATAAGGAATATAGTCAAGATATTGTAACAGCTTGGTAGGGTGATAGCTGGAACCTAGAATTATGTATATAAATGTTCTACCACTGTGTTGTACACTTGAAACTAATGTAATGTAATACTGTGCGTCAACTACCCTTCAATAAAAAATAATTATTTAAAAAAAAAAAAAAGATTAAATGGAGTAATACACAGAGAGCACTCAACACAGTTCCTAACAGATAAGTTTCCTATGTATTTTTTGAGAACATGTACTCATCTTGTATTTTTTTAATACCATCCTTCCACCCTTCACACACATTTCCTAGTATAATTCCTCATACATGTATGGTTGCTCAATAAATGTGCTGACAGCTTGCTTCAATCTAAAAACAATACAATTACTGAATCAATTAAACAACTAGCTCTGTTTGCCATGTCTTGATTTCCTTTATTAGATAGGCTAAAATAACCTTTTAATAAAATTTCTAAATTCTCTATTAACAGAACTCTTAACTGAGACTTTCCTATAACCATCCAGAACATTAGATCTGCACTCTCTGCTTTGGTGACCTTTCACTCGGCACGCTTTTGCTTTTCCATTCCACTCTATTCAGTATTCTGGGCTTCATTTCAGATCTGTCCTTCTGAGGTGTGCCTTCCTCCCCTTCCTAACACTTCTTTGTTGCTAAAAATAGGTGATGTCCCTTCAGAGCAAAAACACTTGGCAAATCAGTTAGCTTTTATTGGTACAGCTTTATACTGGTCTCTGCAAGATTGGGGGATGGATGGATTAAATAAAGGAAGAAACTCACCACCATCTCCTCTCCATGTACTCCTGCATTCCTCAAAGGAATTTATAAAACTTATGTAAAAATAGAAATACCATACTCATCAAAAATGCACAAGTTAAAGGATGCTAAGTGAGACTTTGCAGAATGTTAAAGAGTAAATAAAGCAGTCCGCTCAGATCACCAGAAACCATTTTGAGGAAACACGTGATTAAAGGGTCCCACATCCAACTCAAAGAACTGGGCCTGGAGCTACTGGTGACCATAATTTAACAAACACACTTCTGCAAGAAAAACTGGATGGAGCATGTGACATGGCCAGTTTCCTTTAGACTATAATGGATATCTTTAGGACTTCTCTCACTTGGACTGTCTTCTAGTATGATACTCTTAGCTTGCCTTCTGCCTGTACTCAGTTCCTGTACATCCTGTCAGGTTTTGTGACATTAGCCATGAAAGTAGCATCAGCACATTACTTAAAATATTCTTCTTATCTATTGGACGTTTGCTTTGAAATATTCCATTTCCCAGCAAGTGAAATAATTCTGTTAGGCACAATATTTAATCCTCTTCCCATCCAGTATATGTGTAGAATGAAAGTATTCATGTGAGTGGATCTTTATCTCCATGGGTATCAAGGCATGAACATGTTGTCACACACCTGTATACATCCATGCACAGATATGTATATATACATACTTCAACATATTTTACCACTCTGCACTTATGAAACTCATCTCTGGAGTTGCATTGTCCTAATTTCTTTGAACTAAATAGAAAAATTGCAGCACAAACTAAAATTGCTCAGAGGCCTAAGTTTAAAGGTAACTAGCCTAATTTAGGACTCAATTAAATCCTATTCTGTTTACTCTATTAGCAACTATGTCAACCTGCTTGTCAACTATTCTCTTCTGAACCTTTTATACTAAGCTCAGAAATCATTCTACCTTCTCTTTATTTTCTAGAGTTCATGCCAAGTTCTCTGCCTGCTGTTCAGTATTTCACACATATTCTTAGGGTCATAATTCTCATAGTTTGATTTGTGGGCCTCTGGTTATCTGGCAAAAAGATTCTTTATAAGTATAAATAGTCCAAAAAATGAGTCACAGAAAAAGAATATGGGGATCAGGGAAAGGTGTGAAGAATTAGAAGTATTCTCCAGTAAAAACTGCTATTATTATAGATTCATAGAGCAGAATGAATAGATCAACATCCCAACAATATTCTCACTGATGAGTTATCCAGCTATTAACATCTCCAGTGCTGGGAAATGGAGAGCACTCCCCAAGCATGCCTTCCAATCAGGACAACACTTTCGTGTACATCAAGGCCATATCTGTCTTACTGTAGTTTCTACCATTCAAGTATTTATCAAAAACCCTATAGTGAAAGATGGCGGCATGAGTAGGGCAATGGAAATCTCCTCCCAAAACCATATATATTTTTGAAAATACAACTATTCCTAAAAGAGAGACCAGTGGATACAGTACAACAGCCAGCCTACATCTACATCTGCAAGAATTCAGCATCTCATGAAGGGGTTAAGATACAAGCTGCGGCCTGGCAGGACCCGAGCACTCCACCCACCCCAGCTCCCCAGTGGGAGGAAAGGAGTCGGAGCAGGGAGGGAGTGGAAGCCCAGGACTGCTAAACAACCAGCTCTAGTAATCCACACCGGGAGCGCAGACACACACTGCCTGGTGTGCTGGATATTAGAGAAACGGAAAAGCAAAATCTGCGAACGGGTCGCCGCAACCAGCTCTCCTGGGACAAAAGAAAAGCAAGTGCTTTTTGAAAGTCTTAAAGTGACAGGGGCCTAACAGCTGGATGGAAGCATCCTGGCACACTCAGCCCAGCAGGCTGGGAATCACGGGGAACTTCAGACGCCCTAAAGCCCTGGGTGGCAATGCAGGCCTGAAGCACCTCACGGTGATAAGCAGCCTGCCAGTCTTTCCCCGGGCCAGCGTGGCCACTGACACAGCGGTCCAGTAGCTGGAGAGTGGCCATGCACACCCACAGCAGGGAGCGGCCACGTGAGCCCAAGGCAGCGGAAGAGCAGCCTGGGAGTGGCAGCGTGTGCCTGCAGCGGTGGGAGAGCAGCTCGGGAGTGGCCACCCATGCCCGCAGCAGTGGCGGAGTAACCTGGGAGCAGCCGTGCCCCCAGCAGCTGCCTAGAAACTCCTCCTGGTGTGCAGCTGCCCAGCTCAGGCAGAAGAAAGTGGGGCAAGGCACAAAGGGGTGCTGCTCTTGCAGGAGGGCACACCCAGCATGCCTGCCACTCCCCACTGAGCTCTGGGGTACCCTGACGGTGACCCTACCCATGGCAATTTAGGGGATTAATCCGGAGGCTGCTCCAGGAGTGCAGGTAACTGACACAGGCAGCAGAGAAGGGCAAGGTGACCAGCAAACAGGAAAGGACTTTGTTCTCCCAGCTGACACATGTGCTACCTGCCACATGCGCTACCTGCCACACACGCCACCTGCCTATAGCTACCTCTATCACCATGAAAAGGCAGAAGAATTTGGTCCAGTCCAGAATTACCCAGACAACCCCCGAGAGAGGGCCTGGGGAGATAGATTTAACCAGTCTTCCTGAAAAAGAATTCAAAATAAAGGTCATAACCATGCTGATGGACCTGCAGAGAAATATGCAAGACCTAAAGGAGCAAGTAGGGAGGGAGAATACAGAAATAAAACAATCTCTGGAAGGACTTAAGAGCAGAATGGATGAGGTGCAAGAGGCCGTTAACAGAATAGAAATCAGAGAACAGGAATACAGAGAAGGTGAGGCAGAGAGAGATAAAAGGATCTCCAGGAATGAAATAATACTAAGAGAACTATGTGACCAATCCAGAAGGAACAATATTCGCATTATAGGTGCAACAGAAGAAGAAGAGAGTGAAAAGGGGATAGAAATTGTCTTTGAAGAAATAATTGCTGAAGACTTCCCCAAACTGGGGGAGGAAATAGTCTCTCAGAGCATGGAAGCTCACAGAATTCCCAACACAAGGGACCCAAGGAGGACAACACCAACACATATAATAATTAAAATGGCAAAGATTAAAGACAAGGACAGAGTATTAAAGGCAGCCAGAGAGAGAAAAAAGGTCACCTATAAAGGAAAACCCATCAGGCAATCATCACACTTCTCAACAGAAACCTTACAGGCTAGAAGAGAATGGCATGATACATTTAATGCAATGAAACAGAAGGGCCTTGAACCAAGGATACTGTATCCAGCACAATTATCATTTAAGTCTGAAGGAGGGATTAAACAATTCCCAGACAAACAAATGTTGAAGGAAATTGCCTCCCACAAACCACCTCTACAGGATATTTTAAAGGGACTGCTCTAGATGGAAGTACTCCTAAGGTTAAATAGATGTCAACAGAGAAAATAAAATCACAGCAAAGAAAGCAAACCAACCAAACACTAACTAAAGGCAAAAAATAAAATCAACTACTCACAAAAGCAGTCAAAGGAAACACAAAAGAGTACAAAATAAAACACTTAACATAAAAAGAATAGAGGAGAAGGAATAAGAAGGGAGAGAAATAAAGAATCATCAGACTGTGTTTATAATAGTTTAATAAGAGAGTTAAGATAGAAGGCTAGAGAGTAAAGAAGCTACCCTTGATCTTTGGTAGCCATGAATCTAAAGCCTGCAATGGCAATAAGTACATATCTTTCAATAATCACCCTAAATGTAAATAGACTGAATGCACCAATCAAAAGACACAGAGTAACGCAGAATGGATAAAAAAGCAAGACCCATCTATATGCTGCTTACAAGAGACTCACCTCAAACCCAAAGACACGCACAGATTAAAAGTCAGGGATGGAAAAAGATATTTCATGCAATCAACAGAGAGAAAAAAGTAGGTGTTGCAATACTAGTATCAGACAAAATAGACTTCAAAATAAAGAAAGTAACAAGAGATAAAGAAGGACATTACATAATGATAAAGGGCTCAGTCCAACAAGGGGATATAACCATTATAAACATATATGCACCCAATACAGGAGCACCAATATATGTGAAACAAATACGAACAGAATGAAAGGAGGAAATAGAATGCAATGCATTCATTTTGGGAGACTTCAACACACCATTCACTCCAAAGGACAGATCCACCAGACAGAAAATAAGTAAGGACACAGAGGCACTGAACAACACACTAGAACAGATGGACCTAATAGACATCTATAGGACTCTACACCCAAAAGCAACAGAATACACATTCTTCTCAAGTGAACATGGAACATTCTCCAGAATAGACCACATACTAGGTCAAAAAAAGAGCCTTGTAAATTCAAAAACATTGAAATTCTATCAAGCAACTTCTCAGACAACAAAGAAATAAAACTAGAAATAAATTGTACCAAGAAAACAAAAAGGCTCACAAACACATGGAGGCTTAACAACATGCTCCTAAATAATCAATGCATCAATGACCAAATTAAAACAGAGATCAAGCAATATATGGAGACAAATGACAACAACAGCACAAAGCCCCAACTACTGTGGGACACAGTGAAGGCAGTTCTGAGAGGAAAGTATATAGCAATCCAGGCCTGTTTAAAGAAGGAAGAACAATCCCAAATGAACAGTCTGAAGGCACAATTATTGAAACTGGAAAAAGAAGAACAAATGATGCCCAAAGTCAGCAGAAGGAGGGACATAATAAAGATCAGAGAAGAAATAAACAAAATTGAGAAGAATAAAACAATAGAAAAGATCAATGAAACCAAGAGCTGGTTCTTTGAAAAATTAAACAAAATAGATAAGCCCCTAGCCAGACTTATTAAGAGAAAAAGAGAATCTACACACATCAGCAGAATCAGAAATGAGAAAGGAAAAATCACAACAGACCCCACAGAAAGATAAAAAATTATTAGAGAATACTATGAAAATCTATATGCTAACCAGCTGGAAAACCTAGAAGAAATGGACAACTTCCTAGAAAAATACAACCTTCCAAGACTGATCAAGGAAGAAACAGAAAATCTAAACAGACCAATTACCAGCAAAGAAATTGAATCACTACCCAGGAACAAAACCCCTGGGCCAGATGTATTCACCGCTGAATTTAATCAGACATACAGAGAAGACATAATACCCATTCTCCTAAAAGTTTTCCAAAAAATAGAAGAGGAGGGAATACTTCCAAACTCATTCAATGAAGCCAGCATTACTCTAATACAAAAACCAGGCAAACATCCCACCAAAAAAGAAAATTACAGAGCAATATCCCTGGTGAAAAAAGATGCAAAAATACTCAACAAAATATTAGCAGACAGAATTCAAAAATGCATCAAGAGGATCATACACCATGACCAAGTGGGATTCATCTCAGGGATTCAAGGATGGTACAACATTCGAAAATCATCAACATCATCCACCAAATCAACAAAAAGGACAAAAACCACATGATCATCTCCATAGATGCTGAAGAAACATTCAACAAAATTCAACATCCATTCATGACAAAAACTCTTAACAAAATGTGTATAAAGGGCAAGTACCTCAACATAATAAAGGCCATATATGACAAACCCACAGCCAGCATCATACTTAACAGCAAAAAGCTGAAAGATTTTCCTCTTGGATCAGGAACAAGGCAGGGATGCCCACTCTCCCCACTGTTATTCAACATAGTACTGGAGGTCCTAGCCACAGCAATCAGACAAAACAAAGAAATACAAGGAATCCAGATTGGTAAAGAAGAAGTCAAACTGTCAGTATTTGCAGATGACAGGATATTGTACATAAAAAACCCGAAAGACTTCACTCCAAAACTACTAGAACAAATATCTGAATTCAGCAAAGTTGCAGGATACAAAATTAACACACAGAAATCTGTGGCATTTCTGTACACTAACGATGAACTAGCAGAAAGTGAAATCAGGAAAACAATTCCATTCACAATTGCATCAAAAAGAATAAAATACCTAGGAATAAACTTAACTAAGGAAGTAAAAGACCTATACCCTGAAAACTACAAGACACTCTTTAAGAGAAATTAAAGAGGACACTAACAAATGGAAACTCATCCCATGCTCTTGGGTAGGAAGAATTAATATTGTCAAAATGGCCATCCTGCCTAAAGCAGTCTACAGATTCAATGCAATCCCAATCAAAATACCAACAGCATTCTTCAAGAAACTGGCACAAATTGTTTTGGAATTCATATGGAACCACAAAAGACCCCAAATAGCCAGAGCAATCATGAGAAGGAAGAATAAAGCAGGAGGATATTGCTTCCCAACTTCAAGCTCCACTACAAAGCCTCAGTAATCAAGACAATTTGGTACTGGCATAAGACCAAACCCACAAGCCCAGTGGAACAGAATAGAGAGTCCAGATATTAAACCAAACATATATGGTTAACTAATATATGATAGAGGAACCATGGACATACAATGGGAAAATGACAGCCTCTTCAACAGTTGGTGTTGGCAAAACTGGACAGCTACATGTCAGAGAATGAAACTGGATCATTGTCTAACCCCATACACATAAGTTAATTAGAAATGGATCAAAGACCTGAATGTAAGCCATGAAACCATAAAACTCTTAGAAAAAAACATAGGCAAAAATCTCTTGGACATAAACATGAGCAACTTCTTCATGAACATATATTCCCGGGCAAAGGAAACAAAAGCAAAAATGAATAACTGGGACTACATCAAACTGAAAACCTTCTGTACAGCAAAGGACACCACCAATAGGACAAAAAGGCATTCTACTGTATGGGACAATATATTCATAAATGACAGATCCAATAAAGGGTTGACATCCAAAATATATAAAGAGCTCATGCACCTCAACAAACAAAAAGCAAATAATCCAATCAAAAAATGGTCAGAGGAACTGAACAGACAGTTCTCCAAAGAAGAAATTCAGATGGCCATATCACAACACTGTGAAAAGATGCTCCACATCGCTAGTCAATAGAGAAATGCAAATTAAAACCACAATGAGATATCACCTCACACCAGTAAGGATGGCTACCATCCAAAAGACAAACAACAACAAATGTTGGCAAGGATGTGGAGAAACAGGAACCCTCCTACACTGCTGGTGGGAATATAAATTAGTTCAACCATTGTGGAAAGCAGTATGGAGGTCCCTCAAAATGCTCAAAATAGACTTTCCATTTGACCCAGGAATTCCACTTCTAGGAATTTACCCTAAGAATGGAGCAGCCCAGTTTGAAAAAGACAGATGCACCCCTATGTTTATCACAGCACTATTTACAATAGCCAAGAAATGGAAGCAACCTAAGTGTCCATCAGTAGATGAATGGATAAAGAAGATATGGTACATATACACAATGGAATATTATTCAGCCATAAGAAGAAAAGAAATCCTACCATTTGCAACAACATGGATGGAGCTAGAGGGTATTATGCTCAGTGAAATAAGCCAGGTGGAGAACGACAAGTATCAAATGATTTCACACATATGTGGAGAATAAGAGCAAAGAAAAAATTGAAGGAGCAAAACAGCAACAGACTCACAGAACCCAAGAATAGACTAACAGGTACCAGAGGGAAAAGGACCGGGGAGGATGGGTGGGAAGGGAGGGATAAGGGGTGGGGGAAGAAAGAGGGCATTATAATTAGCATGCATAATGTGTGGTGGGGGGCATGGGGAAGGC
Organism: Manis pentadactyla; assembly: GCF_030020395.1. Taxonomy (NCBI): domain Eukaryota; kingdom Metazoa; phylum Chordata; class Mammalia; order Pholidota; family Manidae; genus Manis; species Manis pentadactyla. Next base: position 40,638,803 of record NC_080033.1, read on the forward strand.
TGTACAGCATGGAGAGGACAGGTAGTGATTCTACAGCATCTTACTACTGATGGACAGTGACTGTAATGGGGTATGTGGGGGGAACTTGGTGATGGGGGGAGTCTAGTATCCATAATGTTCCTCATGTAATTATAGATTAATGATAACAACAACAACAAAACCCTATAGTGGTTAACCATTGAGCCACTGACCCCTTTGAGAATCTAATGAAAATGATGGAGCCTCTTCATAGAAAATTGGACATGCAAAAATAATTTTTCTTACAATTTTAGGGATCTCACAAGTCATGTGAAGTCCATCCATCCATGGATTCCCTGGTAAGAATTCTCACTACTGTACTGAGCAGAGAAATGGAGGAGAAATAAGCCATGGTTTCCTCCTTCAGGAAGCTTACTTTCTAATAGCAAATGCTCGTGAAACATTTAATAGCAATAAGGCAGTATATGATAAAGAGCCCATCATATATTGAGGGACAGGAAATTCTACTCATGCCTCGATAGCAGGACAGAAGTCCTTGCAAATGGCCACCGTAGATTCACATCCACAAGGGAAACAAAAGTCTTTTGCTGTGTTCCCAGAAGTATCATCTGATGGCACAGCACCGGGGAACAGAGGAGGGTGCTGATCGTGGTCGGGCACAAGAGACTCAATAAATGTTTGGTGAATAAGCAAATGATCCAAGAATAAAATGCTCCTTCGCTCTGCAGAGGAGGAAGTAGAAAAGAATAATAAAAATATTTCTTAGCCTCTAAGCTTCCTTAGGAATAGCATTTCCATCTACCTCACCACTTAATCCAAAAATGTCAAACTCTTCCCAACCCAAAACAAACCTCAATGAGACATGTTTTAGATATGTTAAGAAAGGCAAAAAAGATGTGTCTAAGGTCACAAAAGCCAAACTTCAGAATAGAAGCCAGAAGGTTTTCTACTCCAATCATATCTCAGGAAGGGAGCACTGGCACTTCCATTTTAATTTCTTAATATTGATACCTTCCAACAGACAGCTTTCTGAGGAAGTGATTACTTTTCCTTGAGATCCAGATGTTACTCAACTTTCATTATATGAGGGCGACCTTGCAGGTTCAGTAAAGAAACTTCAAATAAGGTAACAGAAAAAAACCTCTTAGCTTGTTCACAGTCATTTCTATTTGTGCTGTAAAAATTGCTATGTAATGAAACACAAAATGTTTTCTTTCAGCTTGGATTGTTGCTCTTTCGTTCTTTATGCATGCTACATATTGTAAGGATGTGTTTGGCATAGTTTTTACTTCAGTAAAAGGATCTTACTGAAAGACAAATAAAATCTTGCAAGCGGGTCAAAAAAGTTAACACTTCTTCAACTATAAATGAAATAGTCCTTTAGCCCTTACAATGTCTTTTCCTAGGCAAATCAGGAACCTAGTGTAATATAAAGAAGGCTCAGAAAGTATGAGTTCAAGTCCTGGCTCTACCACCCGATAATTGTGTGACCTTGATAATATCACCTAGTCTAGCTGAGCCTCCATTTTGTCACCAGTAAAACTGGGGTAATAAAACCTCCCCTTTTGACCTTGGGGGTTTGAAGTGAGGTTTATGAGTGGTAATGTACTTGAAAGAAACAGCCTTTTTTTTTTTGGTATCATTAATCTACAATTACATGAGCAACATTATGGTTACTAGACTCCCCCCATCATGAAGTCCCCACCACATACCCCATTACAGTCACTGTCCATCAGCATAGTAAGGTGCTATAGAGTCACTACTTGTCTTCTCTGTGTTGTACAGCCCTCCCCAACATTGTGTCTACTTATCATAATATCCCTTTTTCCCCTTTATCCCTCCCTTCCCCCCACCTTCCCCAGTCCCTTTCTCCTTGGTAACTGTTAGTCCATTCTTGGGTTCTGTGAGTCTGCTGTTGTTTTGTTCCTTCAGTTTTTAAGAAACAGCCTTTTTAAGGTCTGTATCAGTGTTAAGGCAATACAGTTTCACCTAGAAGCGATATTTACCTGGCGGTAGCTAGGTTTCTCTCTACTTGTGTAGTACCAGATGCTTGGGACTCAAATGCTTGAAGCAAGTAGGTATGAGAAGTAAGATCACTGCTGTATATATCCCTCTTTGACCTTCTGGTCCTAACCAGCTAAATAGCATCTGAGTTGCCCCTGATTGCATGAGCATTCAAAGCTATTTATTTGAAAGGTAAGATACATTTAATTATCTGTTCCAAAGTCTAATGGCAGAATAAAAACAGTCGGCAACTGAATTCAGAGACTCCAGGTTCCTGGTTTAATATGCTATTATTCAATAGCCGATTAACAGTTATTAATGCACATTAGAATATAGGTACATTCTTACAATAGTGTTGATAAATGAACTTTATAAATGAGGAAATCAGTCCTTATTTTTTACGTTAACATATACAAAGTCAGGCAGGTTCAGAGAAACAGCAGTTCAGAAGTATAATCCTGAACAGATGGCTGCTCTCCACATGCTATCTCTGAAGGGGACTTTCTTTCAAGGTAAATAGTAACAAATATTTCAGTGCTTTGAGTACTAAAATACAGATCTCACAAGAAGCTTTTTCCAGCATGAAACACTTTCTTATTAATCATATTTTTATGATAAAGACAAAAACTGGTTTGTGAGCTAGCTTAAGGCATATGCTGTCATTCTACCATTAAACTACTCTTATTACTAGATGATACATTCAGTTACTTCTAAGATATTTAAGTCATTTTAAATCTGCCCATTCTATCTCCCTCATTCCTGCACCTTAGTTACTAACAACATGAAGGTGCAAAAGTAGTTTGTCTCTTTTTAAAAATGTTCTTTCTATATCCAACAAAGTCTGAGTGTGTTTAAGAGAACAATATATATGGCTGTTTCATTAGCTCATTTACTCAGCAAGCGTATTTCTGGGACCTACACTATGAAAGTAAATGACTCAAGTACCAATACTGTTGCTGATTATGTGACATTAAAGACACCTCATAACTCTCCTTGCCTCATTTCCACCATCAGTATCTGACCTGCTCCCCTGACAAACCCTTGTATGAACATATCCATTCATTCATTCATGTATTCAATAAATACTCACTGAGCCCTACTTTGTGCTAAGCGCCAGCATGGTGCTACAAATACATCACTACACCAGACATGGACCCCACCTCATGAACTTAATCTAAAAGAATCAACAGACAGAAACAAGAGTGAAAGGTCTTATTTGAACAGGAAAGTGAGAGAAAGCTATCCCAACTTGGTAGCCTTTAAGCTGTAGCCTACCTTTGCCCAAAGCTACAGGTGAGGCTACAGAGAAATGACATGGATAACAAGAGAAAAACTTTATCAAGTATTCAAAAAGGGACCACCTCATAACTATTTCATATCCATATTGGCTCAAAATATGAGTTAAAATAAAATCTAAAATGTTTCTTCCTCTAGGTATACTTTTCCTCCCATAATTGCTCATAGTGGCTTTTTTATTTTTGGAAGCTAGGTGTTATAATAAAAATGTGTATGTATGACTTTAAACAAAAGCACAGGATGATGTAACATTTTCTTTACTCCTATGTTTCCCAAAACATGGTAGGTAGACTACTGAAAGATATAAAATTATTGTAATGTGTACCAGAAAAATTATACCCAGCACATCAAAACCACAATTTCACTGATACCTGGGCCTTGTATAAGGCAGTGCACAGCAATGTAACAGTCTACTCTACACAGCCCACGTGAATTACAGGAACAAAGTTCACGTGTCCATGAATATTTCCAACCTCCAGACTTCAGACACAGGAAGTCCAAGTGCCATCACTAACAACTGAATATCCTATCCTGAATGTCCATGTGTATTTCTGCAATCTTGTCTGAGATAGGCTATACTGTTGCTGAAAACAACAGCTCCAGAAATACTCCTGGAGAAGACTTCACTGGCTCAGCTTGAGTCACTTGCCCCTTAAAGCAAATATTGTGGCCAGTGGGATGAGGTTCTCAAACTGTCCAGGCCTAAGCTTTGTTGCCCCCTCTGGAACCTGGAGCAAATCCACCTAAACTGTATGGATTAACAATGGAGGAGATGTGGTTCCACAAAAGAAAACTGAGGAACTGTCCTTTGTATGTGTAAGAAAAGTAGTAACTCTTACATTATAGTATTGTGGTACAGATTAAATGAGATAAAGAATGTATTGATTGTGCCTGAATGACCCAGTGAATGGCTCAAAGCAAGAGTTCAACAAATGGTGGTACTAGTAATAGTAATAATTATTATTGTTTGTTAATATGTTGATTATTGCCAGTGTTAAAGTACTGGTTTTCCAGAACAGTTCTAGGGCCATATTTGTTAACTGGATTATTTTATCAACTTACAAATGAAGGATCATTATTTGAATATAAACTTTACGCTAAGGTGGCACTTCCTTCAATTACATCTGTAATTTGTTTACCATTTCCATGCATAATCCAGGTTCTCTGAACTACCACAATAAAATTTTCAGTGTCTCACCAAATAGTTTTTTGTCTCATTCTTAAGTAACATGTAGTTTTATCATGACATAATTTTATCTAAATGATTATGCACCAATAGTGTTAATATTTGTAGGAATGCTATATGTAACAATAAGTTACAATGTATTTTTCATAGAATCCATAAGATATTGTAAGTTAATTTAGTATATAGTGTCAAAACTAAAAGTAGTGATAATAAATAAACATCAGCAATACTTACTAATGTTGCTAGAACCTTTGCTTTTTAACAAGCACATTATTCAGACAAAGAGAAGAGTTAAAACAAACATGAAAACTAAAAATAACAAAATTAAGCTGGTTATTCCTCTGTTGAACAAGGATAGTAGTGTATGCACCCTTTAAATAACCAAATTAATTGAAGATTTATGATAGATTTGCATAAATTCACAAGTCAACCAAAATATTTCTAGAAAAACAATATATGAATAGAATTTATTTGGTTTATAATCTAATGAGTAAAGATCATCATCTGTTAAGATTATCATGTAAAGATACACATAACAAATACAAAACATTAAATAAATTATTTCAGTATATTAGGCCCTCAACAAAATATAAAAATAAATCAATTTTTAAAATACAGATACAGTATACTTATTTTACCTTTATTACTGCAAACACTTACAAAGTTCAGGAGAAATGAGACAAAGGTGGGTGAAATATTGTCTGAATATCATAGATTAAAAATATTCAGGACTAAGTCATGGAAGGAATTTAAAAATCCTGGAACTACACATAGTAATTACTGCTGATTTTTTTAATGTAGCAGTGGTTATCAAAGGAAACAAAGAAGGAACTCACCTTAAAGTGAAATCCCATCCGAACTGTCAAATAAATTAAGCTGAGGTGGCCAGTCTCCTACCTTTATGTAGTGAAGGCAGCTATTAAGTTCCCTGGGGGGCAACATTTCTGTTTGTGGCTTTTTTACGTTCTAGCACTTCCTCACCCTGAATCAGTTTCTTAGAAACACCAAATACCAAATTGTGCATGTAAAGTATATACTTTGTTAGAAATATTAATGGACTTTCTACCAAAAAGCTAAACTTAATTAAGAGAGGCAGTGGGGTTTTGCTTTTGGTAAAGGATTATGAGTTCCTTTTCCTTTAGAATATTTGCATCTATGTTCGTGAAGGATATTGGTCTGTAATTTCTTTTTATTGTTATGTGTCTGGTTCTGGTATCAAGGTAATGCTGGCCTCATAGAATGAACTGGGGAGTATTTTCTTCTTTTCAATTTTCTGAATGAATTTGTGAGAATTGTTATTTTCTCTTCCTTAAAAGTTTGGCAGAATTCCCAAATGAATCCATTTGGGTCAGCCATTCTGTTCATGGGAAGATTTTTTAACTACAAATTCAATTTCATTAGCAGAGATATAGGGTTATTCAGGTTATCTATTTCTTCTTGAGTAAGCTTTGGTAAGTTTGTGAATTTCAAAATGAATTTTTTTATTCACCTAACTTGTTGAATTTATTGGCATCGAAGTTGTTCATAATATTCCCTCATTGTCCTTATTAATACTAGCATAGTCTGTAGTGATATCTCCTTTCATATTTGTTATGAGCAATTTGTGATCTGTGTCTTTTTTGTCTTATCTGTCTGGCTAGAAGTTGATCGATTTCATTGATCATTTCAAAGAACCAGCTTTTGGTTTCAGTTATTTTTCTCTCTTGTATTTCATTGATCTTCATTCTGATCTTTACTATTTCCTTTCTTCCGCATTGTTTGGGTTTAATTTACTCTTCTACTTTTTTAAGGTAGAAGGTTAAGTTATTGATTTGAAAGTTTTCTTCCTTTCTTGTTTAGGTATTTCATCTATAAATTTCCCTCTAAGTACTGCCTTATTAACACTTAGCTAAAATCCTACAAATTTTTGTATATTGTGCTTTCATTTTCATTCAGTTCAAAATACTTTCTAAATTCCTTTTGATTTCTTCTGACCCATAGTGATTTAGAAGTATGTTATTTAATTTCCATATAATTGAGGATTTTTTAGACACCTTCTCACTGTTGATTTCTAATTTGACATCATTAGATATGGTTAGAGAACACACTTTGTATAATTTGGATATTTTTTAATGTAAAAAAGTGTATTTTATGGCCTAGAATATGTGCTTGAAAAGAATTTGCATTCTGCACTTGATAAGTAAAATATTCTATAAATGTCATTCAGGTCAGGCTAGTTGACAGAGGTTTTCAAGTAACATATTTTTGTTGATTTTCTATTTATTTAAATTATGAATCACTGAAAACGGAGTATTCAGAGCACCAACTATAATTGCGGTTTTCTTCTTTAATTTCTGTCAGTTTTCTTTCATATAGTTTGAGACTGTGTTATTATGTACATAAATGTTTTGAATTGGTATTTTTTTCTTGATGAATTATCCCTTTATCATTATGAAATGACATTTTTCTCCTTCATAATATTCTTTGTTCTGAAATCTACTTTGTCTGATATTCATTAGCCCCTTTAACTTTGTTTTGATTAGTGTTAGCATGCCATCCTTTTATTTTTTAAGCCTACTTGTGTCTTTATATTTCAATTGTGTTTCTTATGAACAGTATATTAAGTTGGGCATATTTTTAACATTTGATCTGACCATTTCTCCCTTTTAATTGGGGTGTTTGGACCATTTACATTTAATGTGACTACTGATATTATTAAATTTAACTCTATAGTCTTGCTATTTATTTTATGTTTGCCCCAATTATTCTTTTTTTCTCTTTTCCTCTTTTTCAGGCTACTTTAGGATTAACTGAGTACTTTTTATTATTCCATTTTATCTCCTTTTTTGGCTTATTAGCTATAACTCTTGTTTTACCATTTCAGTAGTTGATTACAGTATATAGTATAGTCACAGTATAGCTTCCTGTGATATATTAATTAACATAAAACAGCTTTAAATTTTGTAGTTCCATTCTCCCCTCCTAAGTTTTTTGTCATATTTTTGATGTATGCTATAAATGCCACATTATTTTTTATGTTTAGATAATCATTTTTTAAAGATTTACATAAACAAAAAATCTTATCTATTTACCCATGTAATTACACTCTCTGGTGCTGTTTATTTCTTTATGTAGATCCACATTTCCACTTAGTGCTGTTTTCCTTCTGGCTAAACGTCTTCATTAGATTTTTTTCCTAGTAGTATGGGTCTACTGGTGATAAATACTTCCAGCTTATGTATTTCTGAAAATGTTATTATTTCGCCTCTATTTTTTAAGAGACATTTTCTCTGGGTATAGAATTCTATGTTGGCAGTATTTCTCTTTAAATACTTTAAAAATATTGCTCCACTATCATATCATTTGTGATCATTTCCAAAGAGAAATAACACTCATCTTTATCGTTGTCCCTGTACACATAATGCATCTTTATTCCACAACTGCTTTTAAGAGTTTAGCATTGGTTTTGAGCAATTCTGATTATGTTTATCCTTGGTATGATTTTCTTCAAGTTTCCTATGCTTGCAATTCACTGTGATCTTTGGATCTATGAGTTTGTAGTTTACATCAAAATTCAAACATTTTGGTCACTACTTCTTCAATATCTCTTCTGCCCTCTTTTTGGGAACTCTATAAATATATTGGTTGGCTTGAAGTTGTTCCTCATTCCACTGATGCTGTTTTCTTTTTTTTTAATCAGCTTCATTGAGATATAATTCACATCTGCTTAAAGTATACACATCAATGATTTTTAGTATATTCAGAAAGTTATGCAAGCATCAACCATCACCATAACTTTTAAAATATTATCATCATCCTGAAAAGAAACTCCATACCCCTTGTATTCATTTTTGATGGCTGCAGCAATAAATTACCATAAACTTACGTGGCTTCAGCAATACAAATTCATTATCTTAGAGTTCTAGAGCCAGAAATCTGAAATTATCTCACTGGGATAAAATCAAATTATTGGCAGATCTGCATTCCTTTCTGGAAGCTTTAAGGGAAGATCTATTTCGTTGCCTTTTCCAGATTCTAGAAGGCACCCACATTCCTTGCCTCCTGGCCCCCTTCCTTCATCTGCAAGGTCAGTAAGTTTGCACATGTCTGACAATTCATATTTCCCTCTCTGACAAACATGTGAGAAGTTGTTTTTAAAGATTCATGTGAGTATAATTTATTTTAGTTATTCAAGTGAATAACTCAGGATAGTCTTTCCATCTCAAGGTCTATACACTTGATAACTTCTACAAAGTTCCTTTTGTCAGGTAAGGTAATATATCTAAAAATTTTGGAGATTAGAAGATGGACATCTTTGGAGACCACTATTCTGCCTGTACCAATTAACAGTAATTCCCCATTGCTCTAGGCATCCACTAATTGACTTTCTGTCTTTATAGATTTGCCCATTCTGGACATTTTACATGAATGGAATTATATGATATCTAGTCTTTTATGCTTGGATTCTTTCACTTAACATAATGTTTTCAACGTTCAAGAATGTTACAGTATATATCAGTACTTCATCCCTTTATATGTTTGAATAATATTCCATTGTATGGATATGCCACACTTTGCTCACCATTCGTCAGCTGATGCACATTTGGCATTTCCCACTTTTTGGTTACTATAAATAATGCTGCTATGGAGATTAAGTTTTTGTCTGCACATATGTTTTCATTTATCTTGGGTAAACACCTAGAAATAGAATTGTTGGGTCATAGGAATATTTAATTTTTTAAGAAACTGCCAACTATTTTCCAGAATGACTGCACCATTTTATATTCCAGCAATGTATGAGAGTTTCAGTTTTTCTATACCTTCAACAGCACTTTGTCTTTATTATTATACCCATCCTAGTAATTGTAAAATTGTAGCTCATTGTTGTTTTGATTTGCATTTCTCTGGTGGCTAATGATGTTGATCATCTTTTCATGTGCTTATTGACCATTTATATGTCTTCTTGGGGAAAATAACCATTCAGATCCTTGCCCATTTTTAAATTGGGTTATCTGTCTTTTTATTATTGACTTATGAGTGTAATTTATATATTCTACATACAAGTCCCTTAACAGATGTATGATTTACAAATATTTTCTTCAATCTGGGTTTTCCAGCACTTCCTTGATGGTATCCTTCGAAGCATGAAAGGTTTTAATTTAGATGAAATCCAACTTAACTATTTTCCTTTTGTTTCTTGTACGTTTGGTGTTGTATCTAAGAAACCATTGCCTTAATGTCACAAAAGTTTAATCCTATGGTTTCTCCTAAGAATGTTATCATTTTAGCTCTTACATTTAGTCTATGACCCATTTTGAGATCATTTCTGTGTGTGGAATGAGGTAGATCCAGTTTTATTCTTCTGAATGTGAACTTCCAGACTATTAATTCTCTATTAGATTATCCTGGCACACTTGTTGGAATCAAATGACCATAAATACAAGGAGTTATTTCTAGATTCTTTATCCTTTCCCCTTGATCCACATGTCTCTGTATGTCTGTCATTGTGTGAGTCTTACTTTTTCTTCACTACTGTAGCTTTGTATTAAGTTTTAAAAATCAAAAGGTGTGAGTCCTCCAACTTTGTTTTTCGTTTTTAGAATTATTTTAGCTATTCTCTGTCACTTGCATTTCCACATGAATTTTAGGATCAGCTCAACAAATTCTTCAAAAGAAGCAAACTGAGATTTTGATAGGGATTATGTTGAACCTTGTAAATCAATCTGGGAAGTATTTCCATCTTAACAATATTGCCTTCCAATCCTTGGACCCTGAATGTCTTACTGTTTATTTGGATCTTCTTTAATTTCTTTCAACAATATTTTGTTTTCTGTGACGTCTTGCACTTCTTTTTAAAAAATTTTTTCCAAAGTATTTCGTTGGTTTTTATGTTATTGTAAAGTGAATTTGTTTCCTAATTTTGTTTTCAGATTGTTCATTGCTAGCATAGTGAAAAACAAGTGACTTGCATATTGACTTTATATCCTACAACCTTGTAGAACTTGTCATCTACAAATAGTTTTACTTCTTTCTTTTGAATTTGGGTGCCTTCTGTTTCCTTTTCTTGCCTAATTTCCCTGTCCAGTATCTCCAATAAAATGTTAAAATGAAGTACTGAGAGCTGATTTGCTTTCTTGTTTCTAATCTCAGGAAGACAGCATTCAGCTTTTCACCATCTAATATAATGTTATCTGTGGGTTTTCCTAGATGCCCTTTATCAGGCTGAAAAAGTTCTCTTCTATTCCTATTTTGTTAACTGCTTCTATTATGAAAGTAATCTTGGATATTTTCAAATGTCTTTTATGCATTCAACTGAGATGATTATGGGTTGTTTTGCCTTTATTCTATTAATATGGTGTTAGGAAGTGTTTCTTCCTCTTTTATTGTTTGAGTTTGTAAAATATTGGAATTCATCCTTTTAATGTTTGGAAATATTCAACAGTGAGGCCATTTGGGCTGGGATCTGTGGGAAATTTTTAATTATCAATCCAATCTTTTTACTTGTCTGTCTAGCAGATCTTTTACTTCTTGAGTCAGTTTCAGTAGTTTGACCATTTCATCTAGAGTATCTAATTAGTGGGCATACAATTACTCATAGTATTCCTTTTTAATCTTTTTTATTTCTCTAAGGTTAGTCGTAATGTTTTATTCACTTTCATTTCTAATTTTAGTAATTTGAGACTTCTTTTTTTTTCTTGGTCCAAATAAAGGTTTTTATTTTGTTGATTTTTTCAAAGAACCAACTTCTGGTTTTGTTGACTTTTTCCATTATTTTTCTGTTCTCTATTTCATATATTTTCACCCTTATAGTATTATTCCCTTTCTCTGCTGACTTTGGATTTAATTTGCTCTTATTAGTTTTTTATAGTAGAAGATAATGATAATGATTTTGGAGTTTATTCTTTTTTTTAAGATAGGTATTTAAGCTAAAAATTTCCCTCTAAGCACTGCTTCTGCTGAATCTCATATGTGTTGGCATATTATATTTTCACATTCATTTATTTCAAAGTGTTTTTAATTTTCCTTGTGATTTCCTCTTTAAACAACTGATCATTTAGTAATGGTTATTTTGGTGTGCTTGTAAATATCCAAAATTTATTTCTTTTGTTGATTTCTAATTCAATTTCATGTGGTTGGAAATACTCTTTGTTGATTTCAATCCTTTTAAATTTATTTACATTTGTTTTATGGCCTAACATTGGTCTACTTTGAATATTGCATGTGGGCTTGAGAACAATATGTTTAGGGCTGCAGTATTCTACAGATATGTTAGGCCTGGTTGACTTATATGTTGTTCAAGCCTTCTCTTTCCTTGTTGTTCTTCTGCCTATTCATCCATCATTGAGAGTAGGATTATGAAGTCTCCAACTATTATTGTTGAAATGTCTATTTCTCCCTCAATTCTGTCAGTTTTTGTTTCACCTATTCTGAGGCTCTGCCATTAGCTGCATAATGTTTCTAATTGTTATACCCAAATGTTATAAATTGCTATATCTTCCTGATATCTTCCTTTTGTCATTACAAAATATCCCTCTTTGTCTCCAGTAACTATTTTTATCTTAAAGTCTATTTTGTCTGATGTTAGTATGACCACTGCAGCTCTCTTTTGGTTACTATTTTCATGGTGTATCTTTTTTCCCATCCTCTTACTTATAATGTTTTTGTGTTTTTGAATCTAAAATGTGTCTTTTTTAAACAGCGTATATTTGAATCATATCTCTGCCTTTTACTTGGAGTATTTAATCCATTTACATTTAATGTAATTATTGATGTTATGATTATGTTCACTTCATTAAAAAAATGTTCTCTATGTGCTTCATTTAGAATAGTTTGTATTTTATGCTATCTAGTTCATGAATCATTCCTTCTATAAAATCTAACATGCTGTAAGCAGACTCAGAGACTCCAAGAATGAACTAGTGGTTACCAAAGGAGAGGGGTGGGGGAGGGCGGGTGGGGAGGAGGGGAGAAGGGGACTAAGGGGTATTATGTTTAGTGCACATGGTGTGGGGGATCACAGGAGAACAGTGTATCACAGAGAAGGGACATAGTGGATCTCTGGCAACTTGCTGCACTGATGGACAGTGACTGCATTGGGGCATGGGTGGGGACTTGATAATATGGGTAAATGTAGTAACCACATTGTTTTTTCATGTGAAACCTTCATAAGAGTGTATATCAATCATAACTTAATAAAAAGTAAATAAGAAATCTAACATGCTGTAGATGGCACCTAATGCATTTTTCATCTAAGACATAATTTTCATCTTTAAACCTTTAATTTGTGCCTTTTTAAAAAACATTTTAAGTCTCAACTTACAGATAGGATGAAGTCATGATAACTTTACATTTCCTTATCTGCTAACCCTAATATGTATGTCAGTTCTAATTTGGTTTTGATCAATGCATTGTTTTCCACATTATGGGTCAGATTTTTTTGTTTATTTAAATGCATAGAAGCATGAATCCAAATCAAAGAGGAAAAAGACATTCTTCCATTGCCCTAATATGCAGGCTACTGATTGATCCCTTCATTTATTCATTACTCAGACACCCTATTATCTTTAACACAGAGAAGTCAGAGCCCAAAGCATGAGGCAAAACCTGGACTTTTGAAAGTGTGATGTGTTTGAATGATTTATTTGTCAGAGTTCAGCCAGTTGAATATTAGAACCTCTATAAACTTTCCAATAAATAGAAAAATAGAAATAAATAATATTTTAAGATGTAACAATGCTTATGATATTCAGAAACTACTCATGGAAAAGTGATTATTTAAAGATCTGTTGATCTATTCCACTATTGAAATGGTTCCCTTTTTCCTTCCTTCAGACCAAGAATAAATCTTTCATGCTTCTTATGGCATTTGCTTTAGAAATATAACACCTATGTAAACAAAACAAGCCAGTATCATGAAAGGACTGTAACTTAACTTTGGTTTTTCAACTTAGAAGTGATACAACTTCAGGTTTCATTGGTGATGGGATGGGCCTAAGGAAAGATCAAGTCCCAGAGGCTAGATCAGGTTTCTCAAGGTATGGTTTTTGTACTATCTACTCCAAAAAGTATTTAGGAGCATATGTTAAAAAGCAGATTTCTAAACCCTGTTTCAGAGTTACTAAATCACAATCTCTATGGGTAGATTCACAGAACTTGCACTTTTAATGAGCACTCTTGTTGATTTACATTAAAATTTGAGAATAACTATAGGCAATCCCACTGAAACTAGGCAGTATACCAAGTCCACTCAATAGGAAACAAAAATCCACATATGCAGGTAAGACATGGTGTCAAGGAAATCTGACAATAGGCATGCAGACAATTATGGGAGTGGGCGGAATGTCCTACAATGACATCAGGTAGTATTATAAAAGTGAAGAGATATGTTAGGAGTCAGGCATCAATGATGGGTAAAGTTTCTTTTTTTTTCTAATTTTTTTATTTTATAACACAGTGATTCAATAGTTACCCATATTATTAAATCCTCACCCCCTCTAGTGTGGTTACCATCTGTCAACACAGAAAGATGTTATAGAATCATTTACTATATTCACCATGCTGCATTACTATCCCTGTGACCAATCCACACTGACTGAGAATTTCTGTGCCCCTTTATCCCCCTCACCCTCCCCATCCACCTACCCCCAGCCCTCCCCCATGGTAACCACTAGTCACTTCTCAGTGTCTGTAAGTCTACCACTGTTTTGTTCATTATGTTTTGCTTTGTTTTATACTCCACAAACAAGTGAAATCATATGGTATTTGTCTTTCTCTGCCTGGCTTATTTCACTGAGCATAATATCTTCTAAGTCTGTCCATGTTGTCACGAATGGCAGGATTTCTTTCTTTCTTATGGTTGAATAATATTCCCTTGTATGTATGTACCACATCTTCTTTATCCATTGATTCACTGATGGACACTTTGGGTGCCTCCATATCTTGGCTATTGTAAATAATGTGGCAATAAACATAGGGGTGCATATATCTTTTTGAATCAGGGATTTTGTTTTTTTTGGGTAAATTCCTAGAAGTGGAATTACTGGGTCGAATGGTATTTCTATTTCAGGTTTTTAAAGGAATCTCCGTACTTCTTTCCACAGCAGCTGCACCAATTTACATTCCCACCAATAGTCTAGGAGGGTTTCCTTTCCTCCACATCCTCGCCTACACTTGTTATTTTTGTCTTTTGGATAGTGGCCATTCTAACCAGTGTGAATTGATATCTCATTGTGGCTTTGATTTGCATTTCCCTGATGATTAGTGACGTGGAGCACCTTTTCATGTGCCTATTGGCCATCTGCATTTTTTCTTTGGAATGCCTGTTCACATCCTCCACCCATTTTCTAATCAGGTTATTTGTTTTTTTGGTGTTGAGGCATGAGTTCTTTATATAATTTTGATGTTAACCCCTTTTCAAATAAATCATTTATGAATATATTCTCCCATACTATAGGTTGCCTTTTTGTTCCACTGATGGTGTCCTTTGCTGTAAAGAAGTTTTTAGTTTGATAGAGTCGATGATGGGTAAAGTTTCAAACAGAAAGATGATGGCCATCAGAGCTATAATAGCTTACAGGAAGGATCTAGTCACGCAGACTTAGGTTTAAAGAATGAGTCCCAATTTCCATGAGGTTGAGGGATCAAGTAGAACTCCAATCCTAAAACAGAGTCAGACTCAGATTCAAGAGAACCTATGACCAGAAACCTATTACTAGAAAAGAAGTCTATTACTGGAACCAATCACAAGGACCAAGGTGAGAGGTACTCACTAGGACAAGAGTTAGCTCAGAGAAGGACCAGCACAGAGACTGATTTGGTGCTTAATCACCAAGAAGCAAATCTGGGAACTCTTGGATTTCCTTGTTCATGGCCTAGATCAGTACAGGTCCTGTTACAAGGGCTAGCCTGCTGCAGGACTGAAAAGTACCTATCTGATCCTGATCCAACTTCCCACCCCCCTTGAATTCTATTTCAGACATAAGCCTCAGGATGTTGTCACAGGGGTGACAGTGGTTTCTCTCAGTAGTCATACCATGACAGCTAGCTGTGAAGAAGGCTGATTCCTAAGTAGAATATCTCCCTGAGGGGAGTAAGGGGCAACTGGGTTCTAGAGCCAACAGCAAGTTGTCTTTGCCCTCAAGAAATTCTGAAATGTCACAGCCTAGTCACTTTAGGGTAGAAAACCAAGGTGTTCAATTCTCTGTTCAATTCTTTTTTTTAAACAGTAGACTACTTTTGTAACAAAAGAAAAATTTGAATTTTTAGCCCACCATTGGATAAACTCATAAATCCTTGGT
Organism: Manis pentadactyla; assembly: GCF_030020395.1. Lineage (NCBI taxonomy): Eukaryota > Metazoa > Chordata > Mammalia > Pholidota > Manidae > Manis > Manis pentadactyla. The sequence goes on from NC_080033.1 coordinate 40,654,544, forward strand.
TCTTTCATGCTTAGAGACTGGTATCTCTAAGGTTGTGGAAGCAAATGTTGAATTCCTGTATTCCCTCAACAAAACACTTTCAGAAAGCAGGCAGGGAGCAACTAGTAATCACTAACCAAGTGATTACTAACCTGGTATACACCATTCTAGGAGTGTAGGAAATGAAGAATTGGGAGAACTGTTACAGCCAATGCCAGAGAAAATCTGAAGGGCAGAACTGAGCAGATCTAACAGAGACTGTTAAGAGAAGGCTGACCCTTTGTCAAGCTCATCTGCCCCTTTGGCTGTCTCACTCCTGGATCTATGCACTCCCTTGGCTATCTTTCCCTAGCCCTGTGGGATGTTTGCCCACTCATTCTATTCACCCATAAAGAAATACTCTCAAAATCAATTGGATGGTGATTATGAGCCATTATCTGCCTGTTGTGCTGAAAGGGATACAAGGCAATTGGGAGAAAACCTTTCACGATGGGCCTTAAAAATTTGCAGTGTATTGTCATTTCTAAGCTGAAAAACCAAAATTAGATCATAATCCTTGTCTTGTTTTGTTTAGAAAGGTATTATATTTCTAAAGCTAATGCCATAAGAAGCATGAAGGATTCATTCTCGACCTGAAGGGAGGAAAAGGGGAATCGTTTCAATAGTGGAACAGATGGACTCCAATTCAAGGGTTCAGTGGATATGTAACATTTTTCTTGCTTTGCACTATGGAAGGGCGCATTACTCTGCCTTCCGCAGTCTCTCCAGGATCACTGTCCACTTAACTCAGATTTAAAATAATGGATAAAGAATACAGAAGGTACCTAAAATTTAATTCCTTAATTGAGGGAATTGAAGCTTGGAAAGAGAATTGAATTTCCCAAAGTTGGCTAAACCAAGACTGGAAATTCTCTCTCTTGATTTCCAGGCCAGTGTTCTTTTCTCTCTGCTGCCTTTCTTGACATTACTTCCTTTTAGTTTTGAAAATTACTTTCATTTATTATTTGTCCAAATCTATTGGGATTAAGCTTTCCAATATTTTCCTTTAATAGTTGTATATGATCTACTCCCAATTTCTGTTTATTATCTTTATGAGGGAGGGCTTGCTGCAAAACATGGAGAATAGTCTGATAATTATGCACAATAAAAATAATCTAGTCTGTATTAAGTGCTAGGAATAATTTATTGAAATAAATATCATGGGATCATGAATTGCTTGGATAAAGTTCATTTATGATGATCAATAATATCTGCTAATGGGGAAAAAGGATTATTGAGTATAGTAAAAGTTAACCAAAATGTGAATGATACAATTGGTCTAGGTGCTATTTAAAAGAACAGCTTAAATATTATATCTTTGAACCTCGGATCTTAGGGAAGTGACATGATGTGGCAGAAAGGCCACTGTGTTGGAATTCATAAAATTATGTGACTGTCCTAATTACACTATTGATCAGCTATGTGATCTGAGGTAATTCACTCAAATTCCTCTAAACTTAATTTTATTATGCATATAATGTAAACAGAAATCTTGGCTATTTCAAAGGTCATTAAAAGGATCAAATGAAGTAATGTGTGAGAGAGTGCCATAATTCAAAGCCCAGAGACTATAGGCACCGTGATGGCAGGGGACTGTGTGTGTTGTATTTAATAGTATATTCCCAACACCTAGTACAGAGTCCTACATATAGTAAATACACAATGAATATATATTAAATAAATGAAAGCAAGGGGATGAAAGTACAGTATAGGAAATATAGTCAATAATATTATAATATCTTTGTATGTTGACAGACAGCCACTACATATATCATGGTGAGCATTTAGTAATGTATATAATTATTGAATCACTGTTATAGATCTGAAACCAACATAATATTGTATATCAGCTATATTTCAATTTTTTTAAGTTAAAAAAAGTTAAAATAAATTAAGGCAATGATAGGGAAATATTCTTATCATTATTTTTTTGTTGGAGAAATTTTTATGGAGGGACAAAGTCAAGTATAAGAGCTGAGTGGGGGTTGGGGAGTGCAAAAGAGAAAAAAGAATGAATGATTGGGGTCACTTCTTTTCTAGAACAGAAGCAGAGGTGGTGGAGTCAAAGAAAGGATGATCAAATTGACCAATCCCCAAATCTACCCTTTGGCTTTCCCTGCCCAGGATCCTACCACAGATTGTTTTTTTTTTTTTTTTTTTGATAACATGGGTGGATTTATTTCTTAAGATTTGAGTGCAAACTTGAAAACAAGAACAAAGCTTTTCATCAAGAATAAACAAAAACAAACAATCTTGCGATCGTGCATTTTAACAGAAGTATAAATATGAATATTTTACTCTGTCACTACATTTGAAAAAATAAATCTCTCTCTCCAAATACCAAATACCACACAATCTTTGACCTGTTCTCATCTTTTTACCTCAGAAGCATTTGTCATGCTACCAGGAAAATAAAGGCAAGGATCATTAGTTAGTCTTTATGTCCAAAGAAACATTACTGTCCTTAACTTCTGACTTTTTTCATCATTCAGCTGTGTCTCAGTTCTGTAAAGCTATACAATTGTATCTCCACTCTAGGAAAAGAAAAAGCAATCAATACAAATGTCCAGAAGGCAAGATACTTTCATGTAATTAGAGCAAAAGTCACAAGTGTTCAACTTAGAAATGTACAGAATTGTACTGAATTTTTTAAGTACAACTTTATTTGATGGCTGACATATAATAATAAAAGTGAACAATTTTAACAGGTATAAAAATGTAGGATTAAAATCTTTAAGCTTAAATACTTGAAAAGTCACTATGAATATGGAAAGATCTGTTTACATAAACATATGTATATTTAGATGAAAAATCAAGGGGTAGTGGCATCTCCCTGGTCCCGTAACAATATTTGGATTTTTGCAGAGAATTAGCAGCACCCAACCGTAAGTGTTAATCATGTGTTTCTAAACGACCTGTACAACAGATTAGTTGGCAGTGTTCTAGCTTCTGGGAGATGGGAGTGGTGGGGGTGCAAATATCTGAGTATGTATGCACTCACACATAAAAATCACCATCCAAATGGGGAAAAAAATCACATATTGAAAAAGTCTAAGGAAATCATCCTTAAAGGATCACCAGTGGGCCAGAACAGTAGAAGCTGAACAGTAGTCTACTTGGTAACAACGCTTTTTTTCACTTTTCAAAAGCAAGTTGGGAGGAATGAGAATACTCACAATACACAGAACTTCAGGGACAACCTGCCTTGAATTTTACACTGCAAAACACTGAACAGAAATCTTTACAAAAACCTTCGTTCTTGCTTATAGTAACACCAGGTATATTTTTCCTTTTTACCACCATATACATAACATTTAAATATTTTTTATAAATATTTTAGAGCAAAAAGAATGTGTTTTTTTGCAGTAGTGGCCCATATCTGTACAAAGCAATGTATGCAACACACACACACACACACACATATATATATATGTATATATTTAAAATGACTAAGAAAAAAGTGCAAAGAATGACAGTATTAAGAATTTTTGCTTTACAGTAACTGTGGTTCAAGAGTGAGTATCTCTCAGGGATATATAATCCCAGATTTTAATTAAAGATTCAAAAAGAAGCCCATGTGCCAAGTTACTGCACAAATCAGTCCCGTATCGAGTAACCTCTCTTTTTCCAAATCTAGCATTTCCAGTTTCTAAAATCTTCTCACAAACAGGAAAAAAGTGGTAATGGTGTGTTTTTCCCTTTAACTTCCCAAAACTCATCCAAGTCCATGAATCATGCAAGGATTCAAACAAGATATTGGGAAAGTCATTCATTATAACCCGCTTCGCTAAAATTAAAGCAAAATGAAAGGCTTTCTGAAATACAAACTACTGATCAAGAATCAAATCAGCAACAGCAAATGGACCTTAAATTACAAGTGTTAATTCAATAGAAGTATGTCTTAAAATCAATCCCTGTTATCAAAGATAAATTCAAATTCAGAGTCTACATCCTTTCCCAGATTCAGTGCTGTGCAAGGGTTGTAATTCTAAATACTTACGAGTTTGTCACTTTTCTAAAAGAAAATGCTTCCTGTTGAAATTTTATAAACTTTCTATCATTTTACTCTTGGTCTCAGTTTTTTATTTTGAACAAACCTAGAATGGCAATTTTCAGCATTTTTTAAAATGTACTTTACTTTTAAGTCATTCCAATAATCATAGTTACTGATTTTAGACCTGCAAGTTTCAAAAACAAAAGCAGTTCAATTTCCCTTTAAATACCTTAGATTTTTTTTTGGTGTTTTTGTGGTTTTTATCTAATTTCAGGCACTGTAATTATTCACAATATTACAACGTTTCAATGTCTAACCTATGCAACGATTATGAATCCTAAAACAGCTTCCAAGGTATTACTGAATTCTATTATATTACGATTGAATTGTCCCTTCAAGATAAATTGTTGGAAGAAAACTGTGAAACCCTGCAGCATTCTGCTTTGAATAGTGTTAATACATACTATTTTCATGCTTAATATCGAAGTTTCTTCTGAACTAGGAAGACAACAGACAAACGGAAGCTGCAAATTTCTTTAAACTACATTCTACTCCAACTCCAATTTATTATGTTCAACATTAAATATTTGTGTTTAGGAGAACAAGTATGAGGGACGAGCCAAGATGGCGGCATGAGTAGGGCAGCGGAAATCTCCTCCCAAAATAATGCATCTTTTTGAAAATACAACAAATACAACTATCCCCAAAAGAGAGACCAGAAGATACAGTACAACAGCCAGGCCACATCCACACCTGCGAGAACCCAGCGCCTCACGGAGGGGGTAAGATACAAGCCACGGCCCGGCAGGACCCGAGCGCCACCCCTACCCCAGCTCCCAGGGGGAAGGAGAGGAGTCGGAGTGGGGAGCCCAGGACTGCTAAACACCCAGCCCCAGTCATCTGCACCTGGAGCACGGACACACACTGCATGGTGTGCTGGATACTAGGGAAAGGGAACTATAAAATCTGCGAACGGGTCCCCGCAGCCAGCACCCCTGGGACAAAAGAAAAGCTAGTGCCTTTTGAAAGTCTTAAAGGGACAGGAGCCTCACAGCTGGACGGAAGCGTCCCGGCGCACTCAGCCCAGCAGCTGGGAATCCCAGGGAACTCCAGGCGCCCTAATCCCCTGGGCGGCAGCATGGCTCTGAGGCCCCTCACGATGATAAACAGCCTCCCGCCAGTTCCCCCTCTGGCGTGGCCCCGCCATAGTGGAGCAACAGCCTGAGACCGGCCACACCCACAGCAGCCGCGCGGAGCCTCCTCCACAGCCGCCCAGGCCAGACTCAGAGACCCCGATAGGGCGCAGCTACCCAGCACAAGCCGCTAGGGGTCACTGTGCTCACAGGAGAGAAAGGCGACGAGCAAGCAGGAAGGGACTTTGTTCTCTCAGCTGACACATGCGCCAACTACCCATGACTACCTCTATTGCCATGAAAAGGCAGAAGAATTTGATACAGACCAGAATAACCCAGACATCCCCTGAGAGGGAACCTGGGGAGATAGATTTAACCAATCCTCCTGAAAAAGAATTCAAAATAAAGGTCATAACCATGCTGATGAAGCTGCAGAGAAAAACGCAAGAGCTAACGGATAAAGTTGGGAGGGAGAATACAGAAATAAAACAATATCTGGAAGGACCTAAAAGCATGATGGACAAGATGCAAGAGGCCACTAATTGAACAGAAATCAGAGAACAGAAAAACAGAGAAGCCAACGCAGAGAGAGATAAACAGATCTCCAGAAATGAAACAATATTAAGAGAACTGTGTGATCAATCCAAAAGGAACAATATCTGCATTATAGGGGTACCAGAAGAAAAGAGAGAAAAAGGGATAGAAAGTGTATCTGAAGAAATAATTGCTGAAAACTTCCCCAAACTGGGGGAGGAAACAGTGGCTCAGACCATGGAAGCACACAGAACTCCCAACACAAGGGACTCAAGGAGGACAACACCAAGACACACAATAATTAAAATGGCAAAGACCAAGGACAAGGACAGAGTATTAAGAGCAGCCAGACAGAGAAAAAAGGCCACCTACAAAGGAAAACCCATCAGGCTATCATCAGACTTCTCAACAGAAACCCTACAGGCCAGAAGAGAATGGCATGATATATTTAATGCAATGAAACAGAAGGACCTTGAACCAAGAATACTGTATCCAGCACGATTATCATTTAAATACGAATGAGGGATTTAACAATTCCCAGACAAGCAAAAGTTGAGGGAATTCGTCTCCCACAAACCACCTCTACAGGGTATTCTAGAGGGACTGTTCTAGATGGAAGCACTCCTAAGGCTAAACAGATGTCACCAGAGAAAATAAAATCACAGCAAAGAAGGCAGACCAACCAAATACTAACCAAAGGCAAAAAATAAAATCAGCTACCCACAAAAGTAGTCAAAGGAACACAAAAGAGTACAGAATAAAACACCCAACATATGAAGAAGGGAGGAGGAGGAATAAGAAGGGAGAGATATAAAGAATCATCAGACCGTGTTTATAATAGCTCAACAAGCGAGTAAAGTTAGACAGTAAGATAGTAAAGAACCTAACCCTAAACCTTTGGTAACCACAAACTTAAAGCCTGCAATGGCAATAAATTCATAACTTTCAATAATCACCCTAAATGTAAATGGACTGAATGCACCAATCAAAAGACACAGAGTAATAGAATGGATAAAAAAGCAAGATCCATCCATATGCTGCTTACAAGAGACTCATCTCAAACCCAAAGATGCGCACAGACTTAAAGTCAAGGGATGGAAAAAGATATTTCAAGCAAACAACAGAGAGAAGAAAGCAGGTGTTGCAATTCTGGTATCAGACAAAACAGACTTCAAAATAAAGAAAGTAACAAAAGACAAAGAAGGACATTACATAATGATAAAGGGCTCAGTCCATCAAGAGGATATAACCATTATAAATATATATGCACCCAATACAGGAGCACCAACATACCTGAAACAAATATTAACAGAACTAAAGGAGGAAATAGAATGCAATGCATTCATTCTAGGAGACTTCAACACACCACTCACTCCAAAGGACAGATCCACCAGACAGAAAATAAGTAAGGAAACAGAGGCACTGAACAACACACTAGAACAGATGGACCTAATAGACATCTACAGAACTCTACATCCAAAAGCAACAGGATACACATTCTTCTCAAGTGCACATGGAACATTCTCCAGAATAGACCACATACTAGGCCACAAAAAGAGCCTCAGTAAATTCAAAAAGATTGAAATTCTACCAACCAACTTCTCAGACCACAAAGGTATAAAACTAGAAATAAATTGTACCAAGAAAGCAAAAAGGCTCACAAACACATGGAGGCTTAACAACTTGCTCCTAAATAATCAATGAATGGATCAAAAACCAAATTAAAATAGAGATCAAGCAATATATGGAAACAAATGACAACAACAGCACAAAGCCCCAACTTCTGTGGGACACAGTGAAAGGAGAACAAGTATACCTTAGGCCCACTTTTAAAAACAGAATTTTTGCTCTAAAATTAACACAGCTAAAGGGCAATAACTTTCCGACTTCATTCAGCTTCACTACAACTATGCAAACTATGTTAAAGTAGACTCGACAGCTATTTTAATCACTTTGGGTCTTTTTTTATGTATTTAAAATGATAAACCTTACATTCTGACAGCTCAATGAGGCTTAAAACTCTCAAACTGAAAAACCTCCACGCCACCTCCTGTACAAGTGTAAGTAAGAGAGCAGCATTTTATTTGCCCCCATACATCCGCTCAATGTCTTTGAGGTAATGGTTCTTCAGTTCCTTCCTCTTCAGTTTGAAAGCATCAGTGACCAGACCAGTTTCAGGGGTCCATGGCTCCAGACTTAAGCGGACCTTGATTGGAATTTCAAAACGCTCCAATTTCATGGTATTTGCAGCTTCTCTAATTTCTTTCAGTATTTCAGCTTCCATGGCAGAGTTATTGCAGATATCAACCCAAGTTCCTTCCACCCCTTTCTGTTGTGCCAAAAGTGTCAACCTTTTCTGATTAGGAACCACAAAATTGATCATATAGGACTGGTCACTTTTGGCAAAAGCACAGATATTGTCAATAAGTGGACAGTTCTTCAATGCAGCTTCCACTTTCCCAAGAGATACATATTCTCCTGCTTGCAACTTCACCAGATCTTTCTTGCGATCTATAATCTGTAAACACCCATCGGGATGAAATTCTCCAATATCACCAGTGCAAAACCACCTTTGGCCATTTTCATCCACAGAATAATCTTCTGCTGTTTTTTCTTCGTTTTTAAAATACCCCATGGAGACATTCTGTCCACCGATTATGATTTCGCCTCTGGGGTTTGGTTTGTTGTGAACTGTATAACCACCTTCCTGCCAGTCTTTTAGTTTAATTTCACAGCAAATTAGAGGGGCTCCAACTCTGCCAGTAGTATAGTCAGTAACTTCAGTAACTGTCCCAGCACCACACGATTCTGTCAGTCCATAACCTTGACTAACTGGGCAGCAGAAGCAGACATTCATGAACCGGTGTGTCTGAGGAGACAGTGGTGCTCCACCAGACAGCATCATACGGACATTCCCTCCTAGCAAAGCCTTCACCTTCTTAAACAGTATCAGATTGCAAAGTGGGGCATCATATCCCTTTTTGATCTGTTCCAATTTGTAATCATACCCTATCTTGAACAGAGTTTTCTGAATATAATTCATCTCTTGAACTTTGCTCATAACATTCTTATAAATTCTATCCATGATCTCTGGAACAGCTGCCATGAGTGTAGGCTTCAGTACAGTACAATCGCCTTTGCTTCCCTTTTTGATTTTGCTGGACTGGTCAGAGAGTGTAAGTGGAGAAGAATATCCAATCCTACATCCATAGGTAAAGCAAGATATCTCTGCTGTCAATTCTAATACATAAGCCAAAGGCAAGTAACCAATATATGTGTCCTTTGGTCCAAGGCCAGGAATTCTCTCACACTGGCCTGTCATTCCGGCTATCAGATTGCTATGACGCATCATCACCCCCTTAGGTCGGCCAGTAGAACCGCTGGTATACATGACGATAGCCAGGTCTGAAGGATTTGGTCTAGCTGGAGGAATGCTCAAGTTTTCTGGCTTGGATCCCAACTCTTCTACTGATTGCATGCTGTGAATCTCAAATCCTTCAGCATATTCTGCTTTATTGATAGTCTTACTGTCCACATAAATAATGTGCTTAACACAATTGATATCTAACAATGCAGCCTTAAGCTTATTTTCCAGAAGTTCAATACTAGTAATCAGATAGGTAGCCTCAGATTCATTTAACCCATGAACTACAGCTTCTCTGCCAAGTGTGGCATACAAAGTCACAAGAGGAAAGTTGTACTTAAAGCAGGTCTGTGCTGTAATCATCCACTCAGCCCTGGTCTCACAGAAAATGGCAATAGTGCTCTTTGGTTTTAATCCCAAAGCAGTGAGTCCACTACCAAAGTTACTCACTCTGTGGTTCACTTCGACGTAGTTCATCCATAAATAATTCCCAAGAATTAACTTCTTAAAAACCTTTCCGTTTGGCTGCATTTCATTTTCTTCGCTTAGGAGTTCCCTGGTCCCAAGGCTGTCCTTCTTCCCAAACTTGGAAACAGCATGATCAAATCATTTATCCAGAGTGTCTGCTCCAGGGATGTCTATGACAGCTAGCGAGTCGAAGTGCGTGACAGAGCGGTACGGACTTCCAGGTTTGTCTGAAGTGGGCTTAGCTTTTATTCTCTTTGCCATAGCATTTTTCTTCTTGGCATTGGTAAGAAAATACCATGGAATAAATATAAGGGCACTGTATATTGTTATTAACAAGTGCACAGGCAGCAAAATAATGGTGAGCACATTTAGCTTAAGTTTCATAGTGGCAAGGCTTCTAAAATGGTGTTTATTTCTTGTAATTCTTGGGCTTCAGAGAGCCTTATTTTGCTGAAGAAGGCAATAATGGAAGCAGCAGGCGAGAGTAGCAGTTTAGCCAAGGCAGTTCAATTTTAATGATACAGATAAAAGTTAGTAATCTTTGGAAGCCGACAATAAAGTACACAGATTTCCTCTTTTTCTCTGAAGAACACGTTTATCTTTCGTGATTTCAATCTCTTATCCTCCGCCGTCAGGACAGGAGCCAACTTCAAAGACAAAGGCTGTCAGACCTAGGAAACTGTATTCTTCAAAGCTGTCAAGGTCATAAAAGACAAAAAGCCTGAGGAAGCCTGAGGAGCTGTCATGGACTGGAGGAGATGAAGGAAATACGACAGCTAAATGTAATGTGGGATCCTGGACTGGATCCGTTGGCGCTGCCCACCGCGTCCTCACAGCCGGCCGGCACCTAGCACACGGGAAGCTTACGGAAAGGAGCCGCGTGTCGGCTGCCGCTGGGGCGAGGAGGGGCGCGCCGCGCGGGCCGGAGAAAAAACACAGATTGGTTTTTTAAGATTGCCTTCGGGCATCCACATCATTCATTTCAGTCATTTTGGGGCCATGACCTTCAGCGTTTTTATTGCAATCTCTGTATGTACTTTCTTTGATCATTAGGAACAGAACTGTTTTTAATTTATACTGGATGTAACTAATTCAGCATCCTCCCTCCACCTTTTTCTTTCCTCTTAGCCCTCTCCAAAGGCTCCAGTGGCCATTGAGGAAAGACAACAGACTATAGGGATAGCTTGAAAGGAAAATCAGCTCAGTTCTTTTCCTTCTACTTCAAGCTCTGAATCAGTCTAGCTGAAAGTCCTATGGGATAGGTTTCTGGCTGAAAATGCAGCTCTTTCCGAATTGCCCTTCTTCTATTTTATAGCTGTGCTCCATCACACACATAGGAATTTCATTAAAATGTTTTTCTCTGCCACAGGGGGCAGGATTTTGCGGGCCTTTGGGGAATAGATGACATACCTAAATGTCAACACAACTGAAGAACCATGTTACACTGGAATGCCATGTTCTTGGTATTTGACAGCTTTGGAGAACACCCCAAGTCACATGTGCTTTAGAGGATGCAGACAGGTCACAGAATTAAATCAGTCCAGTCTGGCCAAACACCCTTAACCCACTTCTAATAAATCCAAATTGATAGTGTCACCCTCCCCCAAGTCCCATTTATTATAGCCAATTCAAACTGGTTTTTTAACCAGATTCAGATAAAATTCACCTACTTTTTGCTTTCACAAATACAACTGACAGGAATAAACAAAAACTTTTTTATCTGTAAAGAACAATGCAGTAAGACGACTTTGGACCTTAAAGCTTAAAGAAGACTAATGAGATAATGTCTAAAATGTATTTGAACTGCATGTATGAAAGGCTCTATGGAGATAAAAAATACGATCAATAATGCAAGAAACTTTTCTGTCAGAAAAATATTAAATTTAATATTTAAATAAACATTTTACAGACATGTACCTGCTCATCTTATCTGTCAGCTCCAGCCCAGACAGACTGAAAAGTACTATAATTCCTGTCATAACAAACAAGAATCTTGGTTTCTGATGAAAGATTTTCCAAGAAAATTCCAACAGAGATACCTTCTTATTAAGCTAAGCTTCCAACTTCAATTTCAGCCCTTGGTCAAGCTAATCAACATGAAAACACTAGTCCTAGGCCCCTCCAACTTGCCCTTCAATTCAAGCCAAATGCATCCCTGTGGGACTTTCCTGCTGTCCTAAATTGAGAAAAATCACAAAGCACACCCTCTTTGGGGGTTCTTGAACCATCAAAGTACACATCAAATAACATTCTCAAGAATGACCACATAATGGACTTCAATAACATAAGAGCTCTATTCAATTACCTACAAGCCTTAATCTGCTCCTTCATGCAAGTCTCTTCATTTAAAAATACACAAAACCTTTATTTCTTCCCATGGCATCTTTATTCCCAACAATTATAAATAAACTTTTTTTCCCCCCATCAACTCTGCAAATAACTAATGAGACACAACATCCAGCAAAGAATTTTTTGATGGGAACTTCAAAAACGTTTGGCATAACTCTTCTCACCAGCTTCTAAACACCAGTAAACTTCACATGGGTTTGTTTAGAATCTGTATCATTTCATTTTTCAGAACCTTACTTGAAAACAAACTACTACCTTTTTGAACTCACCCTATCTTAAAACATATTTATAGAATCATCAAGTCACAAAGTTTCTATTAGAAAAATGAAAAGGTTTTATTATCTGGGAAGAACCTTGATAAAGAATCTGATTTAGCCCTTGCCTGTGGACAGATAAATTTAGTTTACAAGTATCAAAATGGATGACCTATGGGCAGTGAGTAATGCTTGATCTTTGGGGCTATAAACAAAGTGATAAGACAACAGCCTCACCTCAAAGTTTACAGTCCAGTGATGTGTTTCTCAAACTGCACCAGCATCACCTGAGGGAAAAGGTTTAATTATAAATGGGCTCCACCTCAGACTTACTGATTCAGAAATTCTAGGGATGGGATCCAGGATTCCAGCTCAAAAAACATCCCAGGTGATTCTTATGCACAATAACATCTGAGAACTACTTCTCTGGGAGGTCTGAGAGATGTGCACAAAATAATATGAGTCAGAGAAGTGCTGAATAGGGGCTGAATAGGAAGCCTGTATTTTAGGGACATAAAAAAAATGTTGATCAGCATCTTCTGTCAATACCAGATATTTATCAGAAAACACTAAGTCATCCTTAGCCTTACCCAAACATTCCTCTAAATTACATTTACCACTTAAGATTGTGAGGTATTATAACCCTTTAGTGCAGAAACCCAAGATCTCTAGTGATCTACCATTCTCCCTAAAGTGCCTAACTCACTTGACATTAGTTTGGCTTTATTTAGCTCGTGAACCACACATTTTAGCCTATTTTCTTCCTCTGACAGTTATGCTAATAATGAATGGTAATTTTCATAATTTTTTCCTTTGACAGAAATACAAAAAACTAGTCAACATAAAGAAAAGTTGATATACAACATTTTACTATGCTGATGGACAGTGACTGTAAGGGGGTTTGTGGGGGAGACCTAGTATAGGGGAGAGCCTAGTAAACATAATGTTCTTCATGTAATTGTAGATTAATGATAACAAAAAAAAAAAAAGAAAGAAAAGGGGGATTACTCCCTGATAGGATAAAACTAACTGTAAATCAAAGATTAATGCATGCTTTAAATATCCTTAATTTTGATCATTTAAAGGGAGTCAGATGATCAGCTATGGAAGTACATTTTTCTGATAATATTCCTTTCTCTTAAAAAAAAAAAAGCAGTTCCTGTGTGGTGATCTCCAATAAATTCTTCACAGTGGTATAAAGGGCATATTAAATTGTGGGCAAAGGGTTTGTTTGTGTTTATACAGAGGATCAAAGCCTAATTTGGTTACCCAGAAAATGAATTAAGATACGAGATGAAGAAGAACTTCCAACATCAACATTCTCTGGAAGAGTCCTTCCAGAAGATGATCATCAAAAAACGTCAACAAAGATCCTGGTGCTGTTGCAGCTGCATTCATCCAACCAGTTCCCAGACTTGCCATTGGAATGAAGAAGGAGATATCTAAGCTGAACTGTGCATACAGTAAAACAACAAATTTGACTGGATCTATACTGTCAGAACTCAACCAAGAATTAGGAGAAGTGCAAGTTGCAGCACTCCAAAATCTTGCTACTATAGACTATCTACTGTTAAAAGAACATATGGGATGTGAACAGTTCCCAGGAATGTGTTGTTTTAATGTCTGATTTTTCTCAAAATATTCAAATTCAGTTAGACAATATCCATCATATCATTGATAAGTTTTCACAAATGCCTAGGGTGCCTAACTGGTTTTCTTGGTTTCACTGGATATGGCTGGTAATTGTAGGTCTGCTTTTGTTATGTAGCTGTATTCCTATTATGTTAATGTGTGCACGCAATTTAATTAGTAATTTAAAACCTATACATGCTTATGTTACACTACAAGAAGATATGTCAAATAAATAATCAATCTTCCCATGTTTTCTTCCATCTGCCACTTCTATAGCTTCTCTTCTTCCTTCATAATTACAACCCCTAAGTAGAATTCGTGCCTCATATCGAAATTACTGAGTATCATAATTCTTCCAAGTGGTAAAGATACCTCAAGACAAATGCTGGGCATAGAAGCCACAGGGCATAAATATGCAAAGAAGTAAAAAGCTAACCTTTTCAAACAATATTGCTTCTCTCTCACTTGCCAACTTTACATTTCCCTGTATGGCCCCGGAAGATGACTGGTTAGCCAGAGACGGGTAAGATTCCTCAAGGGAGGAACAACCTAAGACAGGCACAGTCGCAGGGGGGCCATCAGGTGAGAAATTGGGGATCAACAGAGGTGAGGCTTAGAACCTCACCCCCCGTTTTGAGAGAAATATTCTGCATCCATGGATGTTTTGTTGCCTTCTCTAGCTTGGATTAATACTTAGTCTATAGGCACGCACCTGATCATCTACATTTGCCTTCTTACAGCACTAAACTATGTTTTCTACCTTTATCTTGCATCTACCTACCACTTCAGCATTTTATTTAAAAATAATAATAATAATAATAATAATAAGGGAGAAATGTGGGATTCACATATAAATCAAGTATAAAAATCAAACGAATAATCATAATTGACCTGATTGTTTATAGTTCATGATGCGTGATCAAAACCGAAAGTTTCTGTGATGACTGCCCTTGTGCTGTTCACCATGTAAGAACTTATTCACTATGTAAGAACTTGTTCACCATGTAAGGACTTGTTCGTTATGTTTCAGAAGATTGGAGACTGTTGAGAATTAGGCATGGGGTTGACTAATGATTGTGCATTGAGTCCCCTATACAGAATTTTATTGTTATTAACAACCATTTGATCAATAAATATGAGAGATGCCCTCTCAAAGGGAAAAAAAAAAGTTGAATTCAGAAATATGTGAGATATTTGGACTCTAAGAAAGCTTCTAGCAGAATTAATTAGTACATACAGATTCTGTGTAAGACTTGGAACAGTGTATACAGAAAAATCACTTGGGGAGTGGCTATCAATGGAAGCTACACAAGAGTGACTTGGTAGAAATAAAGGTGGGTAACTGAATTTTTAACAATCACCCCAGTTGATTCTGACATGAATGGCTTTGAGAAAACATTCCAGGGTTTTCAATATTTCAAGAATTCAAGCTCATATCTAAACCTCCCTTTGAGTCTAAATCAATATATTAAACACAGTAGATTGTCAATACATGCATATTTAATTAAAGTGATCACAAAAGGGAGAAAATAAGGAAATTCAGTTCATCTGATTAGAGCCCACATTCTGTATGGCAGAACTGGGAGATCATGCATATACCTAAAAGCATTGTCCTCCAGAATCAGGAGCCATATGTAGTAAAAAAGCGATTTAATGCAGGCTTTCACTGTTGTTCCTTTTAGAGAGTATATATAACATTCTAATTACCTATTTATAAAATTAAAAACATGCTGAACACTGTGTATGGCAAGGGGGAATGTGGACTGAGGGTGGGGTAAATGAGCAACATTCTCTGGCCAACAGCAATAATCAGAGAAATTTAATTCTGCGGCTCGTAAGAAATAAAACCAAATGAAATCTGTCCATGATCACTCTCGATGCTGGATTGCAATTTCCCCATTCCCACAGGAATTAACTGGAGAAAAATTAAGTAATTATGGTATTATCTAATTACTAATAACTCATAGAAGACTCATATGCTCTCATCCTCACTTCCTTTGTGGGGGACCAGGATACCATTAGGTTCTGGGGCTGTGAGCTTTCTGTGAGTTTGGGAAGCACTCTTCATATATTTATACAATATGCCATTTCTCAAATAGTCTACAAACCTGTAAAATGAACCCTGGTTTATTACTTAATGACTGCATGTCCTCGATCAAGTTGTTTAAATCCTTAGAGTCTCAGTTTTCTCAGTTGTAAAATGGGTACCCAGGCAGATCCGGATTCATGGTCCCAACTCTTTCCACTCAGCCATGATGTTCCCCTCACCACAATGCCTAACTGGGGTTTATGTGCCAGGATCACATGAGAAAATTTTCATAAAAGTGCTCCATAAACTCTAAAGTACCATACAGATGAAGCAGACTATTATTAGTCTTCCATGAAGCCCAGCTATAAAGATGCAAAGTAACCCAGAAAGAGAAAACAGAATAGACAAACCTGAAATACAATATCTACAGTGCCTAGAACATTACCCCACCCCTTCATGGTAAGTAGGTGCTTAATATGTACTAAGTGAGCAGAGAAAAGTACAAAACACAGTTTTGTGCCTTCACCATACATGATACTAAGAAGGAATAAATATCTCTAAAATCAAGGATAGTTTGATTCAACCATACAAGCCACAATGCCCCCAAGAGCCTAAGATCTTAAATTTAAAATTTTGATATGAGGAGCATTAAGATGTAAAGTATGACCCAACATCTGCAAATAAATGGTTATATTCTTACCTCTTAAGTCTTGCAGTCTTTGTCTTCAGTCTTGTAGGGATAGCAGAATCTGGGTGAAGTTGCTGAATTTTTTTCCCTGTATCTGATAGACGTGCATTAATCATTCCAGCAACCTTTAGAGGAAATAACAAATTCTGTAAGAATATTGGACACCTAAGCTCTGTTTTGAATCTGGAAGGCTGATTTTTAGTGACATCCTGATTTTAAGCAAACCAGATTTATCCCCTAAGCTCCCCTACTCAACACACACACACAAAAGGAGAATGGGGTGGGGTGGGGGAGGTAGGGAAGAAGTTACTTACTTTATTAAACAATTATTTGAGTCCTTTATCGGTTTCCTAGAATAGGTAAATGTGATTCAAATTTAAATACTCGAACTATGTTACATACAACTTTTGACGATTTGTAGAATGAGACAAACCCATACTGGGAAATACATTTTTAAAACTCCAGGGAAAACAATAAGTAAGTTTTCTTCTGGGTGGGCCTTTACTGTTTTTTCACCCCCCATTGCAAATGCTTTTTTATGCTGGGTAAAATTTCCAAAACATGGATGTTTTTTTCTATTGTTGAAACAAGTTTGCTTTCAGAGCCACAGAAATGCCCAACTGTTAGGAAAAGCATTTTCTCCTGGCCGCTTGCCTCTCCTATCCCCATACAACCTTTCCTATTGGGCCCTTTCTCTAGGAGGGCCCCTGGGGCTGTCTGCTGGAACTGATTGTAAAACCACTTTGTGCAGTGAGAACTAATTTCTTTAAAATCTCGGAGACCACCCAGAAACATGCCTGATCTTTGGCAATATGTGCATGTTTCCTCAGTATTTGATTAGCAGTACACTGAGTAACTGACCGGGATTTCTGGGTCTTGTTTAAAAAACAGATGAAGAAAAAGCGTTATAAAAAATGAAAAAAGGAAGGAAATCTGTTCTCTAAAAATCTGTTCAAAACTTATTGTATGTATTTGTGTTTGGGGAAAAGGCCAGGACAAGAGGATTCAGTGCAACGATCTCATCCAAGCTAAACCTCCACAGTGAGCAAAAACGCTTAGTTGTGTTGAGGGAGTAAGTGTAGAAGTTCAAGGCGGCCTGAAAACCTGTCCCTCCCCTCCAAAAGCCTGGGACTGTCTCCTGCGCTGATACCTAAGGCCGGGAATCTTGGAGCAGTCCGCGACGGCAAGGGAGGGCAGAGAGGCTCCTTGAGAACAGGCCCTGGCTTGGTCCACCATTTCTGGGTTCCTCTACTCACAGCGTCCTCTCTCACATACTAAGTGCTCAATAAATGCTTGTGGGACACAGGAAGCGAAAACTCCGAATCTGCCTCCAGGTCCGAGGCTCATACCGAAAACATAGGTTTTACACAGACCCACAGTCTCCTCGCGTTTGCTGAGGTCACTTGGCCTCGGCTGCTACGGCCCCAGCCGCAGGAGAGCAACCGAGAAGGCGAGAGGCTGGACCCAAGACGGAGTGGGGGCCGGCGAGCTCAAGTGGCGGCTCGGGGCCCGGACTGGGGGACCCACCTGATGACTGCGCGGGCAGCCCATCCCGCGCTTCCATTGACAAGGAGGCGCGCAGCCCGCGCGCTGCGCGGGGGCAGGGGCGGGGAGGGGCACCCCGGCGCGCGACCGGCCCCAGGCCCCGCCCCGCCCCCGCCAGGCCCCCACCGCGGCCCGCACGCGCCCACCCCGGGAAGCCACGGATGAGCGCTCTGGGGAGGGGAGGCCGCGCTCCGCGCGCGCCCCCGCCGGCTGCCGAGGATCCGGGCGCGCGCGCCGCCTCCGTCCCCGCCCCTCCCCGCCCCGGGGCCCCAGCGCGGCCCTGCTGACGTCAGCGATCGGTCGGCCGTGCGGGGTGCGCAGAGCCGCTGGCGCACTTGGCGCGCTACGCTCGCCCCCTTCCCCGCTCGGACTGTGGCGCGCCCTCTCGCTGGCTGGCTCTCACTTCAATTTTTTCTCCCCTCCATCCCAGCCTCTCTCTCCCTCTCTCTCCCCCCACTCGAGCTCCCGGCTGCCAGCGGCTCCCTCGCGCTCTCCCTCTCTCTCCCGTACGCTCCACCGTGCGATGCGAGCTCTGGGAGCGAGCGACACCGCCTTCCGCTAGAGACCTGTCCCCCGGCCCGGCCCCCTGCCCAGCGAGCGGGGGTCGGCGAAAGCGCCGCGGACGCACCGACGGCGGAGGACCCGCGATGCGCATGCTCTAGCAGCGCCCCTAACTCACTCCCTCCGCACCCCACCCTCCGCCGGCTCCGGCTGCGGCTCCTGCCTCGACTATTATTTTATTTATTTTGGGTCGTGCACAAGCCTCAGTGCCTGCAACCCGCGACTCCTCGGACCGCGGGCACCTCTTCCCTCGGCTCCGAAGCCCCAGACCCCGGCCGCCCTCGCCTCGACACCCCCAGAGCCCCGCTAGCTGCCACGAGCCTCAGTTGCTGGAATCTTGTTAACGGCTGTCTTTTGGGGGGGCTCTGGTTTACCGACATTTTTGTTTTCAGCCAAGAGGAAGATATTGTGATTTTTTTTCCCCTTCGAGCCCAGGCTCTGCTCTTTGGGGGTCTGGGGGGCGCGCCGAGCCGGGAGCCGTGCCAGCCGAGTCTTGCGGGCTGTGGCAGGGAAGGGGCCACCACCATGGATGTACTCTGAGCGCAGAGGAGAGAGCCGCCCTCCAACGGAGCAAGGCGATTGAGAAAAACCTCAAAGAGGATGGCATCAGCGCCGCCAAAGACGTGAAATTACTCCTACTGGGTAAGGATCGGGGCTGCTCCCCTTTTTCCCCGACCCTGGCCACTCCGTACCCACCTTCTCCAGCAACCTCACCCCTCTCGCGCCCGTGGCAACCTGATCCCCAGTTGGCACCAGCTTGTGCCTAGGATCGCCCACCCCCATGCATGCCTTAGTCCCCTGCTCCCTATATTCCCCTAAACTGACACTCACCAGTTTTTCCCCCATGTCTGTCCCAACAGGGGCTGGAGAATCAGGAAAAAGCACCATTGTGAAGCAAATGAAGTAAGTCCCTGTGGCATTGGAATTTGTACTTTTATTAAGAATAATTTTTTATCATTTGTGTTACCTTGCTCACTCCACATTGCTCTCCAGGCCCGTTTTTAATTCGTGCACGCGCACACACACACACACACAGACCTGGACTTGACTCCCCTCCCCCACGGCCTACGTTGGTTCTGGGTCCTCCACCCCAACTCCCGTGGTGGGTGCTTTTTTAATTGAGGAGCGGGGGGGAAGGGAGCGCCTGTAGTTGTATGAATGACAGTGTCCGCCGTATTGATCAGAACATCACACTATTGGCATGATTATGATCATTACTCTTGCTCGTTGGGTGTTTCGTGTGTATTACTGTCTCCATTTTGGTTTGTCTCTTGCATTCTATCCCTCCCTCTCTCTCTCTCCTCCTCCTTCCACATCCGTAATCCACCTCCCCCTGCCCTTCTTCTGGGGCAGTGATTTTGAACTTGGCTAAAACATGGAGGGGACCCAGCCCTAGACTCGGGTGGAGGATCAAGTGTCTGCTGTTCATGGATTTACTGCTGAATTGGAGGCTGTGTTTCTGCCCTCCCCCTCCCACCCCCGCCAAAGAAAAAAAAAAGGACGAGGGTTTTGGGAAGGGGCATGTGGTAATGATGGGTGGGTTTCCAAATGGATGTAACTGGCACAGCTGTATCCAAGGCAGAGGTGGAGGGGGGACACTGATTGTGAGGCTGAATGCCCATCCCTACTGCCCCCCTTCTTCCCCCACCCTCCCAGCGTTTGCTCTCCTGACACTGGCAGTTTTCATTTGCTCTGTGGCCTTTATCAATGTATTTATTTACACTCTGCATAGGCCTTGTTCCATGTAATGTATCCACAGTGCGGATTTCAGGCCCCACTTGCTGCCGCCCCCTTCTGCCTTAGATATCAGTTTCCCCTCCTAATTAACTGGGGGTGGATTTGAGTGATGGTTGAAAACTAAAACAAAATGGGATATTCCTTCCCTTCCACACTTTCTCAATAAGGAACTTCGCCCCTCCTTCCCACTCCCATCCACTTGGCAGTTCCTGGTAAATCCACAGGCAGCTTTGCTTGGGGTGGGGGTGGCCTGCAGTGAAGGGGTGTGCACCCTCAGGGCCTCCTGGCCCTGCTGCTTCCGTTGACCGGTCAGTTCTGGATGGAGGAGTTCGTTAAGGCCGTTTAACGAGCATTCCACGTCCCTTTGCTGTGACACCTTCGTGCACACACAGCTCCTAATTAGGGGTTGCAGTGCAGTAAACAAAAATGATTATTTTTCAACTTGACAGAATAGCCGAAGTAATTGCATCCCTCAGGAAAACAATGGAAAATAAAAACCTCTTTCGCGGAAAGGTGGGTGGGAGACTAAGCATGCTTGCGGTTTCAGAACCAAGATGCAAAAAATCTTGCATGTGTAACAGGCATGACAAGCGGGTTCTAGGCGGCGCCGTGATGGTAGGGAATAGTGACTCAGAGACAATTTCCCTCGCCTGCCTAACATGTTCATATTTTTGTTCGAGAGGTCCCTGGGGCTTTCATTGCAGAGGTTCCTTCGGCTCGCCGCACCCCTCTGAGCCACGGGTAATTTGGCCTAAGGCTTCTCTGGAGCTTGTGCAACCCAAAAGGATGGGGAGGAGGGGCCTGGGGAATTGCTCTTTGCAACAGGGTGCGTGTTGCATTTGCCTGGAGCCCTTGCAGGTCGGTAAATGCAAGCAGCGCCACCCCTTTCTCCACAAGGGGGACGTTTCAAAACTTCACAAGTCTATAATCTGCAGTGTTGGGCTCGGAGCCCGGTAGAAGCTCCGGCCACTGGAACTGGGTGAGGTTTCAGGCGTTGAGAGTGGTGGACAGCGCCCAGCCGAGGCCGGAAAAGTCGATGGGGCTCAGTTCGATGGCGCTCGGCTCGGCTCGTCAAGGGCTGGGCGCTCCGCTCGAAGAGACTCGGCAGTGTTCGGAGCCGAGTTTGAGCCCCAGCGGAGAGAGCCGAGCCTCTTCGGAGGAGGCCGAAGGCATTCGGAAACGCCCCGCGGAGGCGTGGAGTTGGGTGGTGGTATGCTGGAGTCTGCAAATTAACTTTGCATTCGCCAAAGCACCTCCTTACCTGCTTTTTGTGAACATGCCCCATAAATTAGGTTGATTGAATAAGATGTTTAAAAATAATACCGAATCCCCCAAAGGGTAAGTCACCTTTTTTTTACTCAAAGACAACCCAGCTCTCCAAGGTAATAGGTGTGCCATTTTAGAATGAAAATTCCTCGTTATGTACTGGGGCAGGAAATCTTAAGTGAAGGCTGTATGTAGACTTCCCAGGGAAGTCTTGTGTGTCTCATATTTGGTTACACTGAATTGGAGGAGGAGAAATCAAGTGTTTGTTGTTTGAGATATCTGAGCATTTCTTCTTTCTTCCCTGAATTCTCTTCTATTGTGTCCATAGAATACCTTTTGGGGGAAAAATATCAGGCAAAACTGAGATTTTGTAGGTAAAACTATTAATTTTTTTTATACACCAGATCTTTCAGAAATAGGCTAGGTGTGCTCAGAAGGTCAGTCAGAATGAATTCTGGCCCATATCAATTTAACTGCGAGGGACCCTGGTATCCTGTCCTCCTGAAGCACTCATGAATGGCAGCTTTTCCTGTGGGCCCTCTAGCTTGGCTTGAAATAGATCAGGGCCTTGTGCCAAGCTGGTTGCAGGACTTGTTTTATTAACCACAAAATGTGGGATTGGTGTCACTGTATCATGGTGACAAATTCTTTTGAGTCCTCCCTTGCAGAGATGATTTTCCCCATCGCCATTTGACCGAGAGTCACTGGAGTCAGGTGGGGCTGGGCCTGCCAATCCAGGCAGCACTTACAGAAAGCAATTTCAGACTTGCCCATGTTATACAATTGGTGACCAACCTATCAGGCCATACATTTGAGTTAATTTGGATGCTGTTTTATTTCACCTGGGCAGGTGAAACTAATTCTCTGTGGGTGAGCCTAATGAGGACTGGGGTTTAAATGGGCAGCCTGTTAGATGGAGAGGAAGGGTATTGATATTCAGACATCTCCAGACTATCTCCAGAAGAGCAAAGAGCCATTCCGTTTAGCCTATATTTTCACCCATGATGTAGCTAAAAGAAGGAATAAGCTTCTATATATGCCTGTAGTAACTGAAGTTACATGATAAAGGACTGGCTGGCAGATGCTGCTTAGAACAGTGTTAACACCCACATCAGCCTAGGAACATTGCAGAGAGACTGACCTTTGAAATTCTTTTGCTTGATACATATTGTAACGAGAAATTTGCATCCATCCACTTACGAGATGAACTTAACAGATTACACTGTCATTTTAAAAGCCTGATTCTTAATTCTTTATTAAAAATTTCACTTGGACATAGCTTGCTAAGGTTTTTTTTCTTTGTGTATGTGATTATGAACTAGTGTTTGGGAGCTGTATCAGACTATCCAAAATATTTCAGCACTAAGAAATAAACAGTGATCATTGAGGTAGCAGAAATATAATTTTACACATACCATGAGTATAACTTTTTTGTGTGTGGCATTTTAAATAATTTTGCTTGTTAGGAGGTCAAGACCTTACCTGTGATTTAGCTTCATCATTTTTGCAGTCAATCAAAGGGACCCTTTTATTAAGACTAATCAGAATTTTAAAAGGAAGTGCTTATTTTGATTACCAAAACCCTTACATAGAAATCTCTTAATGAAATACGGAATCAACAGAATATTGCTTTGAGTGACTTCCTATTCTGAACAAATAGTGACAACTCCCTGGATCATCTACCTGGTGAAAATGTAAAATGAACTGTGGAGTTGCTACGGGTACCACAGTTGGCCCTCATTTGAGGTGTTGAGTTTTCTGTGATGTCGCATTCAGGCTAACTGTTGCTGGAGAACGAAGTGGATTTTTAGGAAGATAAGACAGTTCACAGGTGACAGTGAGGCATGACTCGCTAGCTGGTAGACATTATATAAATGAACACAGTAAAATGGAGCACTCTGAGTGTGCATTCATTCCCAAGGTTGCCCGTACAACAAATTTAAGGATTTTCCCGGTGAAGAGGTGAGCTGTTCATACAAATATCCCAACCCTTACAGTGGGAGATTCCAGCCACAGCCCCCAGCCTGTCAGGGAAGGCAGTCTTAAGACATCACCTACTGCCGAAAGCTGGTGGTGTCCTCCTGCCATCTGACCCTCACCTTGTAATTGGAGTATTTACTGTTTGGCTTAGGTTCAGGACAAGCCTGTGTTCATTCACCACACCACTACTCAGTACCTACTGAGTGGCTTGTGTAGAGGTGAATGGCAACTTGGAGCCATTACTCTGTCAAAAGTGCAGCCATCTAAAAGGGCATGTCCCGCACATCCCCAAAGGGTTCAGTGTTGAGGCAGCGCTCTATTGAAGGGCTACTGTTCTAGATTTGTACACTTGTTATTTCTGCAGTCATCGCTTCCGCTGCTCCTCCCCACCCCCTTCCTGTCTCCATGTGTATTTAAATGGATGCACCTTGCTCTCTGGAGACTGTGAGTGCAAACAGAAGAATGTCAGATCAAGTAGCAGATGAACTCTCCTTTGCTGCTGGATGGTATTCTCTCCCTCCTTACTGTTCAGTGAGCTGTAAATACCAGCAGACCTTCCTGCCAGAAGAACAGCAAACAGTCCACCTGATCTCGTCAGGAATCAGCTGTGGAATTCTTGAACTTCATTTACCTGTTGAATTCTGAAATAGACCCTTTCTGCTCGTTGAATCAATTCTGGATTGTTGCCGATTATATTAAATAGATAACACTTCATGTGGACTTGACATGGCTTCCAAGGAACCCAGAATTTCTGTCCTTTCTGCATGGTCTAGAGTAGATTTACAGTGCCCAGAATCAGAGCACTGCCCTGTTCCCTTAGCACTTGGAACTCCCTGGCTTATATTGCACTTAACACGTCACATACACTAAAAGCTAAGGCAGGTGCACTCATGGCTTTCAGCTGCTCACAGTAGCCTATCTGTTAACACTGGAGATGTAGTGTAAGTAGAATTAAGATCCTGTTTTTTTGACATGTGCTCAGTCTGTCTGGATGCAGGAACTTGGTTCCCTGTCTTCCAGAGTGTTTTTCGTCTCTCATTTCTTAGAAAACTAGACAGACTATTATCACCAGAGCACATCTTGATCTGAAAGACAGTAGATGAGCTGATGAGGGGATGATTTCAAACTTAAAAAAATATTTTGGCAAGGGTTACCCCCAGATTTGGCATAGCAAAGAACACCTTTTGATTTTGAAAGGAGAAGAAAATATATGTGTATATGTGTGTACACACATGCATCTGTGGGTTTAAAAGCAGCAGAATGCTATGGGAAGGGCAGTCCACCTCACTTTCTTGTTGATTGCATCATCATAAAAAGTTTGAAAGTGTTCAAATGAATTGTGTTCTAAATATTTGTTCAAATTTGCATCGCAGCCTTATTTTGTTCTGTGAAAAGAAACCATCCAACAAATCAGTCATTAGTATAGGGGGGAGGAGAGGAAGGAGCAGTGGCCTGTTATTGGTTCAAATAAATATGTGGTTTCATATTTAGAGAAGTATATTTCTCTAAAATGGAGGGGTGATTATGAGCATGGACTGTGTAACCAGGCTGCCTGACTTCAAATATTGGCTGTACCGCTAACTAAATATGTGACCGTAAACAAGTTAATTTTTTGTGCCTCAGTTCCTTTGCCTGTACAATGGGGCTGATAATAAAAATAACTACCTAACAGGATGGTTGTAAGCATTAAATGATGTAGTATATAAAATGCCCTTAACAACAGTTTTATAGAAATCATTATACAAATGTTAGCTGCAGTTTGTATTTCTTTGACGGATTAGTGGGCGTTCCCTTTCCTTACGGAATTCTCCAGTGTGTGGGCCTTGGCTCCCATGACATCCTGAACCAGGGCACTGTGTTTCATGCTCACGGCTTCTTCCCATTAACTGCTCTGCAGCACCGGTTATGTCACAAACCATGTTACTGTAACTGATGGGACATTGCTGATGGTGCAGCTGCTTCAGCCCAAGAGGCCAGGGTGATACTACAAAGAGTGGGAAAGAGCACTGGACCAGGAGTCAAGACAAGTAGCTCTGCCCCTGCCTATCTGGGACTCTGTTTCCTGAAAGAATTGCACCAGAGCTACCCCCCAGCTCCTTTCCTGTTCTAAGTGGTCTATGAAATTGGAAATTACCTTCATTTTCAGGGTCTTAAGGTCTTTGATGCAGGATTCTAAACATAAAAGCATCGATTATGGTTCCATCCTGAAAGAGTACGGGGTACCCATGAAAGTTCTTTTAAAGCCAAGATAACTGCATAACAGCAACCTCAACCACAAAGCTTTGTTAGCCAGGAGAGTCACAGTCCTGACAGGTATCTAAACAAACTTCTCATGCAGACGTGGTTCTCAAACCAAAGAGAGGATCTGAAAGTATCCTGTTAGTAAGAAAACAGGATGTTCCTGGGAGGAGAGACCCAGTGACATGTTAGAGACATATTTTTCTCATAATACAGTACTAAGCCCAAGTGACATGTTAGGAGAAGTGGTTGGTACATGGCTTTCAGGATTCTTAGAAATGGAGACAGACCTGGCTTCCACCAGGGATAGCTTCACAGGAAGGAACTTGCCTGGGTTCAGGTGCCTAAGATCCAGGGAGTTGGGAAATTTGCAGAACAGGAAAAGGAGGGGAGGGTCAGGAGAACAGTGTCTCAATTTGGATTCATTCTCTAATTTGACTTTGGGCAAGTCATTTAGCCCCTAAGTCCCAGTTGGTTCATCTCTTAACTAGGATATGGGCTTTCACTGTTGAATTTCTCAGGCCTCTTTCAGGTTTCCAGCTGGAAGATAAAGAAAATGCGAAGAGAAACCTAGAAGCCTGAAATGCAGTGGGGGGAAGAGTGGGAGTTATTTACCACCCACGTCTTTTATCTGCTGAGCCATCTTTCGTTCTCATTTTCTTTACAGACAAGAGGAAAAACATTGTGCTTTTCATAGCACCAAAAAAATTAAAATAAAATCCTTCAAGGCTAATAGGCAATTTGTACCCCTGCTCACTTGATTTCTCAACCAAGAATGGAGACAAAAGAAAGGGGGGTTAATATATAAACATAAGACTCCATGACCAAGATTTACTGTGGATTTTCTATGTCTTAGTTAACAGCTTGGTTTTCTGTGGAAAATTGTTATTTATGGGGACAGCTTCCCCATACTGCTAAATCAGCCTTGGGTCACTTGCCTCCTTTACATGAACAGCATGTAAAAAGTCACAGGCTTCCAGAGCACTGATATTTATTGTACATTGTAAATGAATTAGGTGTTTATATATCTGTCTCCATTGCTAGTCTGGGTGCCCCTTCTCTATGAGGGCTTTACAGAGTGACTTATTTTTCTCATAATACTGTACTAAGCCCAATGTTTGGCACCAAGGAGGTGCTTAATAAGTCTTAGTTGAAGAAAAGAGAAAGAAATGACATTCACAAGTAATGCAAACTCATTTCTACATGAGCTAGAATAATGACATTGGAAGCTTTTGATGATCATAGGCTGTGTTTATCATTTTCAGTCCAATCTATTACCCTTTTTTGTTTTTTCACATCAACCTATGAGGAAATAAGAGTCATCAGCTCTATCTTACAGATGAGGAATTGAGCTCGGAGAAGTTAGGTGGCTTGCTGAAGGCCACACAGCTTAATAAGTGACCACAATGTATTCAGACTATGATGTGTTTAATTCTAAAACGTATGTTTTTTCCATTCTAACTCCACACAGCTCTTACTAGACCACTGAGAGTGTGGGCAATGGAGAGATGCAGGCTGGGACCCGGTACCCATCAGCAAATGGGATGGCACTCTCCTTGGTTGAGGTCAGTGGCTAAGAGAATAGCAAGTGCTTGATGGATGCTGGGTTCCTTCTGGAGCTAGAGGTGATGGTCAGCATCATGTGTCACATTGACTCTGATACCAGAGTATTCCCTAACCACCATCTGGACAGCTCCTGAAATCATTTTCTATTCCTTCTTCAGAAGTGTGGGCCATTGATAGGTGGCAACAGAGAGAAGCTGCTTCTGAAGACTCTGGCTTTGGTAAAAGCAGGTGGTTCAGAGAAGACTTTGGAAAGACAGGATGTGAGGAGGTCCATTCTTCAGCCATCCATCCATCAATCCATCTGTCCATCCATAGCATTTACTGAGCACCTACTGTGTGCTAGACATATGGTATCATAGAGGTAGAGAGGAAGATCTCAGTCCCTGCCCCTGAGAAACTCAGCCTAAACAGACCTACATGTAAAAGATGCTTATACTTCAGAGCAAGAAGTGCCACAAGGCTGTGGAGAATAGAGGGTACCTTCTCTAGGCAGGACGCTCAAGGATGTTGGCCAAGAGAAAACGACATGTGGCCTGAGTCTTGAAACGAGTGGTAGTTAGCCAGGTAGAGAAAAGGAATGCCAAGCAGAGGGAACAACATGTAGAAAGGCACTAAGATATGTCACCACATGGAACATGCTGGGAATGGAAAATAATTTGGTTTGATTAGAGCACAGTATATAAGAAGAATGTCAGGAGATAAATGATAAAGAATGAGACAGAGTTCAGATTATGAAACACCTTGTCTATTGTGCTAAGGGCTTTGGATTTTATTCTGAATATAATGAGATGCCACCAGAGGAATTTTTTTAAATGTATAATTGACATAACATACCTGTTCATTTCAAGTGTACAGTGTAATGATTTAATATTTGTAGTATATATTGCAAAATGATCACCACAGTAAGTCCAGTTAACATCCATCACCATACATGATTATGATTTCTTTTTCTTATGATGAGAACTTTCAAGAACAAGAGGGTTTTAAAGAAATGGGTGGCAGGATCGTTTTTCACTTTAGAAAGATCACCTTTATGTATTACAGGGAGTCAGGTCCAGAAGTTAGGAGACCAGAGGGAAAGTTATTTCTGTGATCCAGGTGGAAAAAGATTAAGAACTAAATGAAAGCACTGGAGGTGGGAAAAGGAGACATATTTAAGAGATATTTGGGCAGTGTAAAAATTGAACTTAATTGATGGTCATTTGAAAGGGCATTCAGGATGTAGACAAGAGTGAGTCCAGAATTCCTGTTTTAGGCCACTGGTGTGATGGTAGTGCATTCCCTGAGGTGGAGAAAGGCATGAGGAAGAGGGAAGGCCTGGGGAGAAAAACAATGACTTCTCCCTGAGGAGAAGGGTCACTTTGGAATTTTGTGGTGCTTCTGGGCAGTGAGAGACACGAACGTTGGCAGCCTCACCAGGCTGAGTGAGGGGACACACACACACACACACACACACACACACACACACACAGAGGAAATGAGAATTATTTAGAAAGAGGAGACTGTGAGGGAAGCTGAGAATGCATGAGCTGAGAGGTGGGAAAACAACTGAGGTAGAGAAGCACCATGAAAGCCAAGGGAGGAAAGAATTTCAGGAAGGCGAGGAAGTGGTTAGTTGAGTCAGAGACTGCAGTAGTCAAGTAAGATGAAGACTGGCAGGTGTCTGCTGGGTCTGGAAAGTTGTTGGTGACCTTGACAAGAGCAGTGGAATGGAGGGAGGAAAGCTAAATTGCGATGGGAGTTAGGTACATGGACGGAGGAAGTTGAGGCCATGAACAGAGACTCCTGGTAAAGAAACCTGTGACACAGGAGGAAGGAGACCGAGGGAGGGAGGGAGAGAATGAGTAGGGTTCAGGAAGGGCTTTGTTTTCCTTGCTCATTGGCTAGCATGGAGGGACTTGGATACTTTGAGAAGCGATAAAGAGCCCAGGTGGAGGGAGACATTGAAGATGTAGGGAAGAGGAAGTGGTAGAAGGAGCAGAGCCCCAAGAGGGTGGGCGGGGAAGGGGTGCAGAGCGCACCAGGGTGACTTGGTCTTGACATGGATGTGCACCTCCTTCCCTGAGACTGCCAGGAGGGCAGGAAGGATGGGAGTAGTAGAGAAATTTGGGGGTGGGACAAGAAAGTGAGGGAGTTCCTGCCTTATTTGTTTTTTCCCTGTGAAGTGGGGAGAACTAAAAAGTAGCTGTGCTCTTTGCTGGAGCCCCAAAGACTGCTTAGTTTTCTTCTATTCAAGCCCCTTGTTTATTCACCTACCCAGGATTTGTCTAGCCTCTGTTATGTGTCAGGTGTTCTGGCTGCGTTGGAGGTTCAGTGGTGAGCAAGGCAGGCCCAGGAGACTCGGGCAATAACTTCATAAACAAAGAAATGAACATGGTAATTGCAGACTTTTTTCTCAAGTCATGCCTTAGAGTGAGGCCTTACACTGACGGGCAAGGAGCCCAGTTCCTGAATCAGTTGGAGGAGACAAGCTAGTGCCTGAGGGCACAGAAGAGGCCATGACAGAATGTAATTTGGACAAGGGCTCAGGA
This sequence comes from Manis pentadactyla, assembly GCF_030020395.1. NCBI lineage: Eukaryota > Metazoa > Chordata > Mammalia > Pholidota > Manidae > Manis > Manis pentadactyla. Next base: position 40,684,431 of record NC_080033.1, read on the forward strand.
TTATGCACACCTTGAGGCAGCTAGGTGGAAAAACGAGAGCTCTGGACACCCCATGTTTTACTTCACCCAGCTTCACTCATTCCAGGTTGTTCTAGTGGGCCCCCCACCACTGCCCCCTGCCGCTTGAAGATAGAAGCGGGCCTGTGTCTCAGGCCTTGTTCATTCACGAAATCCCACTCTCCTGGCCTCCGTGATGGGCCCAGTGGGTGGGGTGTGACCCAGGCCAGGCCAGTCAGAGTTCCCTGGAATCGAAGTTACTGTGAGAGGGAAGCTCATCATCTGGGGTCCCAGCGAGGCCCTCACTTGTCTGAAAGGCTGAAAGTGTGTGGCCAAGTTTCTACATCTCCATTATTCTCTGCAAGAAGGAAGCTTGCTCATTATGGGAGAGACTGAGGCTTTGAGAGGTTGGGGGACAGGGGAGGGAATGGGGAGCAGAGGGAGAGAGAAAGAGAGGAAGCCAGAAATACATCTGACAGTGATTATAATACTCTCTGAAGCTGGCTCCATGGACCTGACATTCATGTGAACCAATAACTCCCTTCTTTTACATAGACTAATTTGAGCTGAAATTCCCTCCATTATAACCAAATTCATCCTGATGAAATGGGTATGGCCATCCAGGAAGAAAAAACATGAGCTAAAAGCACAAAAGCAGAACTCAAACACACCGGGACTAGTGGGCAGTCTCACATGCCCAGAGAGTTGAACACCTGTGGGATATGAGAAGTGATGGGAAGCGAAGAGCGGAGCTAGATCGTAGGGTTCCCTGATCGTGGTGCTGAGGAACATACACTTGGAGTGCATAGTTGGGTGCTCTGCACTCCACAATAGGGTAGTAGGGTGCCAAGTAGGGAGAGCTTGAAGAGGGAGACCAGAGAAGAGGCTTAAGAGCAGAGATTTCTGTAGTCTGAACTAGGGAATTGGTAGGGAAAGTTGAGGAATGGATGGAGGAGAGGTTTTTGAGGCAGAATAGATGAGACCTTGTGTCTAGCTGAACATGGGGGAAGAGAGTAGATCAGAGGGGTCCTCCCAGTTTTGCACCCGAGTGATGGGATTTGGTTATGCCATCAAGTTAGGAAGCATAGGAGCAGGGAGGGGTAGCAGAGGGAAGATGGCAAGTCAAACCACAAGCATGAATTCCTTGCAGGATAACTTGTGTTTTGCTCACATGTTCAGCAGTTCCCTTAGGAAGTCATTCTGGCATTTAGAAGAGAAGAGAAGTCAGGGCTGGGAGGAGAATTGGACTGACCTGCCCTGCATGGTGAGGCCATGAAAGTGGATGTAATATCCCTGGGGTGGGTATATAGATGAAGAGGAGAAGGGGTCCCAAGGAAGGAGCCCCCCTCATTGTGGAGGTAAGCTGGAGAACCTGCCTTCGGTAGACTCATAAGTAGCACCAAATAGTAAGAGGAGCAGAGGGTTAGTGGAGCAGGAGGAGAACCTGCCACATTTGGAACCCAGAGAGGGAATGTTCTTTGGGAAGTCCCATGTGGTGAGAAGGGGTCTGTCCCATGGCATTGCCAAAGGACAAGTCTGAGAAGGGACTGGAGACTGAGAAAGCACCATGGTATTTGGTGATTAAGGCTATTACTAGCCTTTGAAAAGCAGTTTCAGTGGACTGAAAGGGATAGAAGCCAAACTCAAGAAAATTTTAGGGTGAAAGTAAGTCTGGACTGGGAGTAAAGAAGGCTGAGTTCTACCCCAGCACTGTCCCCATTTAGTTTAGTGGCAAGTTCCTTAACTTCTCTATAACTTAGTATCTTTACATGTAAAATTAGGAAACAGGACCAAATGACCTATAAGCTTCTACTAAAGTCTTGAGTTCACAATTTAAATTTTGCAGTCCAGCAAAACAGAGGTTCTCTTGACAGAGGAATTCCCTGCCTTCTCCCTTGGTTGCCCCCAGCTGAGATAATTAATTATAGCAAAATCAAGCCTTCAGAACTGTAGTGCTAATTGAGAAAGAAAACTGGGACATCAGCTTGGGGAATTGTGGACACAGTGCATGTTGCATCCACGTGTACCCTCCACCCAGTGTGGAGCCCAGGGAAGTAAGAATTCCTCTTGTGATTCTGACAGGGTTTATGAGACCAGGAATGTGTGCTGCTCTTCCACAGGACAGGAGTACAGAACAAAGACAAAGTCCTGGGGGTCCCCCCTCTCTCTAAATTCACATGGATCGGAGAAGAAGGCTTGTGAGACCATGCTGGCTATGTGGGAGAACTCCAGCCAGGGTGGACATAGAAGAGCTGGAGGGACAAGCCAGAGGGCACTAGAGGGCAAGGGCAGTTGAGGCACGGGCTCTAAGTCCCAGACACTCGTGCTTCTTTTTGCTATTTCTGCTCCAGGGCCTTTGCATCTGCTGTTCCCTCTTTCTCAGATCTTTCCTGACACACGTTCTTATCCCTCATCTCCAACCACTCTCTACTGTTTAGGCCTGATTCCTCCTGTAGAACATATCACTATATGAAATGACTTTGCTTCAAGAAAAATTCTTGAAGGAAATTAAAAGTGCTATTCAGTGAATACATGAGTGATAAGAAAGTGAAGCAGCCTTATTGCTGATATGGAGACAGTGACTTTGGGGAAGTGATAGTAGATGGTGGAATGGCAGTAAGGAGACCTGGTTCTGAATTGTGGCTAGTTCTCCTACACTTTTTTTATATGTACAGGATAAGGCCTGTTTCTTCTTTGAAACCATACCTTAGGTTTCAGGCGACAGGTCTCACTATTCCCGAACTTCTTTGTCACATGAATACCAGTTGGAAGACCAACCAATGTTGATGCTATCTAAGTTTCTAGGAGTAGAGCTCTTAGTAAGACCGACAAGCTCCCTGCCCTTAAGAACCTTACAGTTCTAGATAAGGAAGACAGATGGTAAACAAGTAAATGAATAAGCAAAGTCATTCCATATAGTGATATGTTCTACAGGAGGAATCAGGCCTAAACAGTAGAGAGTGGTTGGAGATGAGGGATAAGAACGTGTGTCAGGAAAGATCTGAGAAAGAGAGAACAGCAGATGCAAAGGCCCTGGAGCAGAAATAGCAAAAAGAAGGCCAGGGAGGCTGGACCATAGGGAAGGAACAGTGATGCAAAAATGGGGTTAAAGAGACAAGGGGGAGCCACTGTGCAGGGCCTGGAGGCCATGGAGAGGCCTTTGGGATTCATTCTGAGTGCCTTGGGGGGGTTGAAACACAGGGCGACTTGACCTGACTTATATATTTAAAAGATCTCTCTGTATTCTGGAAAAAAACAAAACCAGAGGAACAGAAATCACAGCAGCAGTTTCTAGGGAAGGTAGGAGAGAGACTGACTACAGAGGCGCACAAGGCAACTTCTGGAGGTGAATAAAAATGGTCTCTTAATTGTGGTGGTGACCCAACTGCATGTGTCTATGAAAACTCATCAAACTGGATACCTGTAAGGGTGGATTTTACTATAAGCAAATTGTACTTCAATAAATCCGACTTGTAAATGTACATTTTATAATTTAAAAAAAGAAGAAAGAGTTGCAGTAAGACTTAACAAAATCCTTGTGGCTGCTGTGTGGAAGATGGACAACAAAGAACATGCCTTGCACAGTCCAAGCAGTGTATCCACTGCTGGTCTTACAATTCAGCTGCATATGTGCTGCGCCTGGTAGCGTCCTTAAATCAGTTTGTTGATGTGTGTTCCTAGTTTTCCTGTTTACATAGCTTTCCTTTACAACTGGCTTGAAAGCTCAATGTGGGTAGAAGCCATCTGCTTCTCTTTTGTGAGCCTCTGGTGGATGCTTCTTACATACTATTTTCCTTACATCTGAATGGTGCTTTAAAGTTTACAAACTGCTTCTAAAGTCACTATCACGTTTGAGCCTTACAACAGTCACGTCAGGCTGCATGGACACTACGGTATCCCTGTGTCATCACTGAAGAAACTGAGGTGAAAGAAGTCAGTGTAGCAATATCAGAGAAGTATGAATCTTGGCAATCTTGGCTTTGCCATTTGTTGGCTATCAGTGTGATTTCAGGAATATCATTCAATATCTCTGTACCTCAGTTTATATACCATGAAAAAGAGATAAAAAAATAAACACAATGCAGGTGCACTGTGAGGATTAAATGAGGTCGCACAGCTAAAAGCACCTAACACACACAGGTGTACCTTGTTTCATGCACATTACGTTATTGCGCTGCACAGATACTGTGTTTTACAAATTGAAGGCTTGTGGCAACCCTGAGTCAAGCATGTCTACCAATACCGTTTTCCTAAAATCATTTGCTCACTTCATGTCTCTGTGTCATGTTTTGGTAATTCTCAGGGTATCTCAAAGTTTTTCATTATTACTATATTTGGTTTGGTGATCTGTGATCAGTGGTCTTCGATGCTATAATTGTTTGGGGGCTCCATGACCCACACCCAAATAAGATAACAAACTTAATCCATAAATGTTGTGTGTGTTCTAACTGATCCACCAACCGGCCAGTCCCTCATCTCTCTTGCTCTCCTTGGGCCTTCCTATTCCCCCTGAGACACAACAATATTGAAATTAGGCCAATTAATAATCCTACAATGGCCTCTTCAGTGTTCAAGTGAAAGAGTCTCATGTCTCACCTTAAAACAAAGCTAGCAATGATTAACCTTAGTAAGGAAGGTATGTTGGAAGCAGAGATAGGCCAAAAGCTAGGCCTCTTGTGCCAAGCAGTTAGCTAAACTGTGAATGCAAAGGACAAATTCTTGAAGGAAATTAAAAGTGCTATTCAGTGAATACGTGAGTGATAAGAAAGTGAAGCAGCCTTATTGCTGATGCAGAGAAAATGTTATTGATCTGGATAGAAGATCCAAGCTGCCACAAAATTCCCTTAAACCAAAGCCTGATGCAGAGCAAGGCGCTAATTCTCTTTAATTCTAGGAAGGCTGAGACGGGTGAGGAAGCTACAGAAGAAAAGTCTGAAGCTAGCAGAGGTTGGTTCATGAGGCTTAAGGGGAAAAGCCATCTTCATAACATAAAATGCAAGGTGAAGCACCAAGTGCCGATGCGGAAGCTGCAGCAGGTTCTCCAGAAGATCTGGCTAAGATCATTAATGAAGGTGGCTACACTAAACAATGGATTTTCAGTGTAGACAAAGCAGCCTTCTGTTGGAAGACGATGCCGTCTAGGATGTTCATAGCAAGAGAGGGAAAGTCAGTGCCTGGCTTCAAAACTTCCAGGAACAGGCTGACTCCCTTGTTAGGGGCTAATGCAGCTGGTGACTTTAAGTTAAAGCCAGTGCTCATTTACCTTTCTGAAAATCCTGGGGCCCTTAAGACTTATGCAAAGTCTATTCTGCCTGTGCTCTATAAATGGAACAACACAACCTAGATGACAGCACGTCTGTTTACAACATGATTTACCAAATATTTTAATAGCAGTAGTTCACTGTTGAGACCTACTGCTCAGAAAAGAGACTCCTTTCAAAATATGTTGACAGTGCGCCTGGTCACCCAGGAGCTCTGATGGAGATGTACAATGAGATGAATGCTGTTTTCCTACCTGCTAACACAACATCCATCCTGCAGTCCGTGACTCAAGGAATGATTTCAACTTCCAAGTCTTATTTAAGAAATACATTTTGTAAGGCTAGAGCTGCCATAGATGGTAATTCCTTTGATGGATCTGGTCAAGGTAAATTGAAAACTTTCTGGAACAGATTCACCATTCTAGATACCATTAAGAACACTTGTGATTTATGGAAAGAAGTCAAAGTATCAACATTAACAGGAGTTCAGAAGTTGATTCCAGCTCTCGTGGGTGACTTGGAGAGACTCAAGACTTCAGTGGAGGAAGTAACTGCAGATGTGGTGGAAATAGCAAGAATTAGGAGTGGAGCCTGAAAACCTCACTAAATTGCTACAATCTCATGATAAAATTTGAATGAATGAGGAGTTTTGTGGATAAGCAGAGAAAGTGGTTTCTTGAGATGGAATCTACTCCTGGTCTTCACTTCTTGCTGTGAAGATTGTTGAAAATGACAACAAAGGATTTAGAATATTACATAAACTTAGTCAATAAAGCAGCAGCAAGGTTTGAGAGGACTGATTCCAGTTTTGAAAGAAATTCTACTGTGGGTAAAATGCTATCAAACAGCATTGCAGACTGCAGAGAGATCATTCATGAAAGGAAGAGTCAATGATGTGGCAGACTTCCTTGTCTTATTTGAAGAAATTGTCAGCTATCCCATCCTTCAGCAACCCCCCACCCTGATCAGTCAGCAGCCATCAACACTGAGGCAAGACCCTCCACCAGCAAAAGGATTATGTACTACTTGCTGAAAGCCCAGATGATGGTTAGCATTTTTTAGCAATAAATTGTTATTTCATTAAAGCATGTGCACTACTTGTTTAGACCTAATGCTATTGCATGCTTACTAGCTTACAGTATAGTGTGAACATAACTGTTATATGCACTGGGCAACCAAAAAATTCATTTGACTTGCTTTATCTGCAGTGGTCTGGAACAGAATCCACAGTATCCCCAAGGTATGTCTGTAGTTGAAATTCACTAAATGGTAGCTACTTGTATCATTTTTACTAGTCCAGGAAAAATGTGATTTATTCAAGGTGATGTGGCCAGTACGTGATGGACCTAAATTCTAGTTTTTCTGATTCCAGATGTGCCTCTCCTTCTATCACATCACTCAACACATTCTTACTGGCTGTCAATTGATTAGTCCAGGGCTAATTACATTTTACCAACTCAGGTCCTTCAATACAGTCATTGATTGATTGAGCAAATATTTATTGAGCACTCACTATGTGCTTGACCCATATAGACACAGGATATAATGGTGAGCCAGGACAGTCTCCATCTCTTCCCTTGAAGGTGGGGATGCCCTTCCAGTTAATAAGCATTACAGCCAGGTAAGAGGTGGGGGATACTAAGGAGGCACCCCTACCTCGTTTGGGGGTATGGGAAGACTCCCTGGAGGAAGTACCATTGAAACTTTTTAACAAGAAAGCACTTTTTATTTTTGATGTAAGTTGATATCCATGACTAGTGTAACCATCCCCAGATAAAAAACTAGGACATTGCTAGAATGCAAGAAGGTCCCTAAATATCCCTTGTTGATCACAGCTCCCTACCTCATTCCCCACTGCCTTGACTTTCACAGTGTTTCCTTGCTTCCCTGTAGAGTTTGCCACCTATGTCTGCCTCCTATAATCATACAGTCTAGTTTTTCCTGGTTTTGATATAATTAGAATCATACTATTGTCATGTGTTAAGTCTTACATCTTTCCTTCAACATTGTGTGTGTTATATCCATCCAAGTTGCACATAGCTATACTTCACTCATTTTCATTGCGATTTAGTATTTTATAGCATTCTCTTCTGAATACTTATATTTTTTCTATTAGCATTCACAGATATTTGTATGTTTTCCTGAATATGCTACATATTATTCACTTCATTGTTGTATACATTGTTACTTGTCAACTATGACTATATTGTAATTTACTTTTGCATTCTCCTGTTGATGCGCCTTTGGGTTATTTTGGCTTTGGGGCAGTTATGAAGGATGCTGCTATGAAAACCCACGTAGATATATATCCTGAGGCACATGTATTTGTGAAGTGTTCTTCAAAGTAGAATTGCCAGGAATCTTCAACTATATTAGAAATGCCACCTTGTTTTCCAAAGCGTTTTTTCCCTTTTACACTAGCACTAGCAAAGAGAATTCCTGTTTCAAATTCTGGTCAGTATTTGTTATTGTCAAATTTTTGCCGAATGAATGGCAAGTAGTACTATCTCTTTGTGGTTGTCCTTTACATATTCTAGGTTGCTAAAAGGTTCAAAGGCTTTTCTTATATTTCACATATGTATTGGATTTCCTCTTTTGTGAAGCACCTGTTCTTTTGTTACCTTTTTTATTGGGTTGCAATTTTGTCATTAATCTGTAGGATTTCTTTATATGTTCTGGATACGAGTCCTTTTCCAATTTTATTCATTACAAATATCACCTCCCATTCTCTGGTTTGTCTTCTCACTTTGTTAGTGAGGTACTGTGACCAAAAAGATGTTCTTATTTTTAATATAGTCAGACTTTTCAGACTCCACCTTTTGAGTTAGTGTTTTTAGTGTCCTGTGTAAGAGATCTTTCTTCATCTTGAGATGAACAGAAGCTATCTTCTTTTTTTTTCTTTTCTTCCAAGAGCTTTGAAGCTTTTTTGCTTTCATATTTATATGTTTAATTCACCTGCAGTTGATTCTTGTATGTAGTGTAGGATAGGATCCAGTTTCGTTTTTTTCCCCTAATGGATACCCATTTGTCTCATCAGTGCTTGTTGAAAAGGCCATTTTTTTCAGTTACTGTTGTATAGAACCACCCCTGTTACAAGTCAAATATTTATATATGCAGAGACCTGTTTCTTGGCTCTCCGTTCCATCCCATTGGACTCTGTTCCTATGTCAGTGGCACATTATCTTAATTACTATAACTTTATAACATGTTTTGATTTTTGGTTTAGCAAATCCCCCTTGGTCCTTCATGATTGGTCATCTTCATGATTGTTTGGACTTTTCTCAGCCCTCTGTGTTTACATGCAAATGTTAGACTCAGTTTTATGTTACTAATCTGTTTGGGAAGAATTGACGTCTTTAAGGTTTAACATCTTTAAATAAGTATCTGAGTATTTGTGATCCATGAAAATGTTATGTTTCACCATTTACTTAATCATAATTTCTCTTAAAAATATTTATAATGTTTCCAATAGAGGTCTCACATGCTTTTTGTTAGATATATAGCTAAATACTTGATACTTACAGTGGTCTTGCAATTGCTACTTTTCTTGAATTATATTTTGTATCTGTTGGCAGTATATAGAAATACAGTTGATTTTTACGTATTGATCTTGCATTCATCAACCTTACTTCATTTTTATATAAATTCTAATTGGGAGGCCCAGAGAAGAAAGTGACCTCTTCTGTGTAGGTTCCCATGGCTAGCTAGTAACAGAGCATGAAAGAGTGTGGTCCCATTTCTCCTTAACTTCCCATGGTAGAATATTCAGGGAAGGCCAGGGTAAGCTATCTTGGGAGAAGGGAATAACACTTATTGAATTACCTATTATACAAGATGCTTAATATAATGGTCAGCTTAACTCACTAGAGGCAGGTTTATTCCCATTTTATAGATGAAGAGAATGAGATTCAAAGAGGTTACCCAGAGAACTTGTGCAGGGTCATACCTTGGTTCATCACTAAGAGGACATTCCAGAACTGGTGGAGTCCTGTTACTTTGTCATGCATTTACCAGTCTGTACACTTTCTACATTCAAGTTTAGACCCCACAGAACTCTCTGAGCCTTCTACCTTCAACCATGCTGTCTCCCGGGGCCCCAACCCTGTGCTCATGTGGGGCTGCCTCTAATAAAGCTACACTAACATCTTTGGACTCACACAGGCCTGCTTATTGTCAGCCCTTGGGTTGATTCCTACCCAAAGTCCTGAGGTCAGTTTCCACCCTGCCCCCCTACCTGGTTCCCTCCCAGTGGAGAAAATTAGTTCACAACTTGTTGGGTTCTTGGAACCAAATTTGGAGTTGCCCTGGGCATCGTGTTTCAGTCCTGACTGAAAATATGGTTGGGGTTTTATGACCCTGCTTTGTTACACGGTGGACTAAGGAGAATTTATGGTGGCCGTCCGTCCTGGCACCCGTTCCCCACCCATCTTGCCGGTTGTCAGGAGTTGCCTGCACACAGGGAGGAGGTTTGCAGCTGTTGGCTGCGCAGAGGAATTGTGAAACGCTTTGTTTGTGAACACAGCTCCAGCACTGCTCTATTCAGTATGACAGCTTCCTACTCTGGAACACACGGCCCTTCACAGGGTGACTGTAAATCATGCAACTCCAGAGTTAAACAATGGGGAGTAATGGGGGAAAGTAAGGGGCAAACCGTGGACTTCAGCCTGGATCTGCAGTGTGAGACTGCAGACTTAGGCTACTTGGCAGTTGATGGAAGGAGGTCGTTAGTGACTGAGAAGAGCCAGGAAGTCCTGTCACAGAGCTACTTGTGAGAGTAACATATCGAGACCTTGGTTTTACAGATAATTATGGCTTAGGATAAAGTTAAAGTAGCAGGACGCTTTTTAAAAAGGAATAAAGCCATACAGGTAGCCAAAAATAAAATGTTTGGGAAATGCTGTCCTCACAAGTAGCACTGTCCTACTTGTGTTCTACTTTTTAAAAAAAAATGTAAATGTTCTTTTCAAATTCTATTTATCAATTCAGGGAGAGTTTTAGAAACTAGGAGGGACATTTACAAAAGAAAGTATTCATATGGTGTTACCAAAGTAATTGAATGCCGTACACAGTATTTTAACATTTGTCCCTGTGGCCCCAAGTCATCATTTTTTATTATTGCTTTGTGCTAAAAATCAGCAGTGCCCCTAAAGGCAATTGATTTGCAGACTCCCCCCCCCCATGCCCACCATGGTCCTGAAATGCAACTAACTCCACCTTTTATGCGTTATATAACTTTCCTGACTCTTGCTGTCATCTGTCACGTATTGCAGCTTTCAGTGTTCCTACCTCAAATGTTATTTCCCTTCTCCCATTCCACTCTGAAGCCACCATGGCCTGGAAAATTAAATGACTGGCCTTGTCACAATAGTGTGTAGGGAAAGAATAAATGGGCTCTAAGTGCAGACCTGAGGAACTCTTATAAGAGTAGAGTGCTTGTACTTTAGTGCCTCGACTTTTCTATACTTCTGCCTATTTTTTACATGAAGTCAGTAGGTAAAAAAGAGCAACTGTGAAATGCTTTACAAATGTTAAGTGACAGTGACTGGGGGAGAGGCTATTGTATGGTCTGGTGCTTAGGGTTCTCCATTGTCCTTCGTGGTTCCTGGCAGGGCTTTTGATTCTCAGAAATGCTGGACAAGTAGCTTCCAGATAAGAATGACATACTGTCATTGGTTGCAAAAGATATTAGGCTGGCTTTAGCAGCAAGGAGGCTGGCATGAGGAATCTCTAGCAGAAGGGTTCTGCTGGGCCTTTTCTGTAAAATGACTTGTGCACACAAGACACCACAAAGACTCAAGCTGCGTGATCGGAAGGAACATCCCCAGGAACCCTCCCCAGTTGTGGGCACCGAGAGCATTTGCTCACCTGCCTGAGAACTTAAGGTCACTTAAGGTCAGCTAAGCCAGGCCAGAGCCATTTGCTGCCAGATCTGCACTAGCAATTCTTCCAGTGCAGAGGGGATATGAGCTTGGCTTTTCTCAGATGTATGTAGGCCTTGCACTAGTGTTTAAAACTATTTGGTGGAAATACTTTCCACCAATACTGTTCATTTTTTTTCACTCTGTAGATATATACTGAGGACCTACCATATAGGGAAGGTGGGTAGGGAATGTAAAGGCAATGTTACAGTTTTTTAAAGTGGTCAGGGAAGACCACACCAAGAAGGTGAAATTGGAGCAAAGTCTTGGTGGAGGTGAGGGAGCCAGCCGTGCTCAGTGAAGGAAAAGTGTTCTAGTCTGGGGAGTCCAAGTACGAGGCTCTAAGTTAGGAGCGTGCCAGCTGCGTGTGCGGACCCACGGGGAGATCTGTGTAGCTGGAGTCACAAAAGCACTGGGAGAATGAGTGCCCTCCTGGGGTCAGTATTATTTGGAGTGTGGTTTCACCTAAAGGCAGGGGTCAGAAGAAAGCTCCGTCATGAACCTGCCTAGACCCTTGTCTGATGGGCCTGTGGACTGTGTTACTACCCTATAGACCAGCTTCTTGGGAATGTCCTGTGTTTGTGGGTGTCCTGACAGAGGAGGGACATTGAAGGGAAGGAGCCCTTCCAAGAACAAAGTGGGTTGACTCTGCATGGCCTGGGAAGGACCATTCATCTCTGGCTGGCCTTGGGACAAGCACTGAGAGAGGTGCTGCTCCTTCCTACTGGTCTCCTAGCGAAGGAGGTTTTCATCGTAGGCCCGGGCTCTGCCACCTGCTCTGCCACACCACAGTTCCCAGACCATGAACGCTGAGGCTTGAACAAGGACAAGGAGCCTGGCCTACTGACCTCATTCAGGGTTGCTGACCCAGGTATGGCCTCAGCGCTGGACATGCTCAGCAAGTAAACTTAGTGTCAAGGTGCAGATCTCTGGAAGCCAGAGCTACAGGGCAGGTTTCCCCAAGTGTACCTGGAAAGTTTAGTGACATACAAGTGAACATATACGTTAATATATTTATTTTAATGGTTTCAGACAAAAGGTCCCTAACATATCAAGACCTTGGCTTTACAGATAATTATGGCTTAGGATAAAGTTAAAGTAGCAGGACACTTTTTTAAAAGGCATAAAACCATGCAGGTAGCCAAAAATAAAATGTTTGGGAAATGCTGGCCTCAAACCTACCCTCTGCCTGAAAGAGCTGATTCTGAGCGGGGGCTCCTGCCCTCTTAGGGATGAGAGGGTGCTTTGGAAGAGGCCTTCCCTGTCATCTTGGGGAGGTGGCAGCAGTGTCTCTGTCCCAACTCCAGGCCCGTGAGCTGCCCCACTTGGTCACCTTCTTCCCAACACTTGCCAGCCAGTTGTGTCTGCCCACCACCTGCCCCTGGCCTGGGCCCTCCTCACTGCCCATGTCTTGCTCAGCCTTCCTCTGGTCTGGGGCCTGTAAACTCCTCAGTGGTCTTCCAGAGACACTGCTCCTGCCCTTCACCACCCGGCCCAGCCACCTCAAATTCTGTTCACCCTCTGCTTTGAGTCTGAAACTCCTCTTGGCTTTGAGAACATACCATAGTCCAGCCCGCCACACAGATCCCGAGCTGTCTCTCATTCTGCAGAATGCCTCTCCGGCATCCACCCAAACCCTCGCCCCCTCCCTGCCTCTGTCCCGGATGCCGAGGCAGGCTTCCTCTCTCCTCTTCACGTGCAGGTCCAGCCTCCAAGTGCCAAGTCTCATCTGCTCCAGGGGGCGTTGCTGTGATTGCTAGCCCACTGGTATCTCTGCTCTCTGCAATATTTTGTATATGATGCTTACACAACACCATTAGTTTTTTAATATGTTTTCATGGTCCCAGAGAGATTATCCCTTTGTTTATCTGGGTGTCATAGACACTTGAATGCACACATACATGCTATTACCAGAACAGTCTTGCTCACTGTGAGCCCAGCAGAGAGCTCTGCACGTGAGCTATTTGAAGAGAAGCAGTTGAAGCATAATGAAGTGTGCCAGCTTGGTGTCAGCCCTGCCTGGATTGAATCCTGGCCATGCTACCTTCTAGCTTTCTGACCTTGGGCATGTAGGTTTGAGGAACATAAAAAACAGAGCAGAAAGTATTTAGCCCAGCACTAGGGACATAATAATTAATAATTATGGTTGTTATTGTCCACCAGTTCTCAAACATTTGGTATGTGTAGGACTTGTTTCCTCATCTAGGTTATAAACCTCCCATGGGGAATTCCAATTCATACTCCTTTCTACCCCATAAGCCAAATAGGTCCATGGTGCACAGTGATTATTCAGGGTAAATTTACATAATAAGTAGAGCGGCCCATTTACACTGCTGTGGATTTTCTCATACATTGAATATTAGGGGTAGAAGAGTTTTTTGCAGTGCTTATGTGAAACCTCAGTATACATACATGATATGTATTATTTATGTATTTGGGTCCCCAGTGGATTAAATATTGCTGAGCTTATCAAACCACAGCCCTTTATTGAGCATTTGCTGTATGCAGGGAGAGGGAAGTGCTATGCCGCCTCTCCTCTTACAGAGCAACTTCCATCTCCAGCCGTCCGTCTCCTTTCTCCACAGCCTAGATCTGTGTCTCTGCTTCCCTTCCCTATAGATCACTTCATCCCAGCAGATGCTAGGGCCACGTCCAAGCAGTAGAGGAGTTTGTGGTAGCGCTGCAATGCCTACTCCTTCCTTCCTTCCTACACTTCTGCTAGGAGTAAAGAACCTAAAAGACGTAGTATCTTGATCTAGGCAGTTGCTACACAGGTTATACTTCTATAAAAATCTAATGAGCTATACACCTAAGATTTGTATGTCTTACTGTATGTAAATTAAATCTCAGCTTTTTGAAAAGGTAATAATAGTGTTTTTTTGTTAAGTAAAGGAAGGCCCAGGAAATCAAGCAGTGCCCCCTCAGGAGGGTCTAATTCTTCAGGGAGCAGGGAGGGATGTTCTATGAGGGGAGATAGTTGACTCCTGAAAGGAGAAAGGGCATGCCCTAGACAGCTTATTTCCCTGCTCGGTTGCTAGCATCCACCATCTGTGAACCTCCTTCACTCCCACATTTGCACCTGGGAGTGAAGAACTAGGAGATGTACCAGCACCCACTGGAGATGCCCAGCGCATGAGGATATGGCCGCGGCCCATTCTCAGCACAAACCTGCCTGCCACTGTGAAGCACAGGAGTTCAAGTCCTATCTCTGCCACTCGCCAGACTGAGAATCAGCAAGTCCTTACCCTCTCTGAGCCGGGAAGGGGGAGGTTACTCCCTGTGAAATGGTGATAAGACCTGCATTATCGTTCTCATATGGTTGCTCGGCATACCAAATGAGATCATCAATGTGAAAGTCTTGTAGGGCTGTGAAATATAAACTATCAACAAAGTGCACTCGCAGCAGTAAAGTCCCGTGGTTCAGAGTACAGGCTCCAGAGGCATATTGCCTGGGTTCATTGGTCCTGGCCCTGCCACTTGCTAGCTGTATGAACTTTGCCAGCAGCCTACCCTCCTCTGCCTCAGTTTCCTCAGTTATAAAATGGAAATAATGACAGCATTTGCCCCCAAAGGGCTGTCCTGAGGATTAGATTAGTTAATCCAGGTAAAGCACTTTGCTCAGGGCTCAGTTTTGCCACCAATATTACCACGGGCAAAATTCTCTGCTTAGCCTTGAGAAGACATCTTTATTGGGCAGAGATGGAAAAAGAAAAAGAACATGTCTTATTTGAGTATAATTGCTTCATGCACTAGCTGTATTTTCCATGCTGGGGGCTTGAGATTGATTATTTGCTGTATTTGGCAAGTTTTTCCATCCTGAAAGCTTTAATAAGACCTATATGCCTAATAAATAAAGGTCCCTTGTGACATGTCCTTGCCTTCAGAGTTTTGCTGCAGCATCAGTTGTGAGCTCTCTGATTTACAATTCAGCGAAAAAGTGACAGACTGGGTATTCTTGTTCAATTCAAGGTGATTGCTGCATAGTCATTTTTAATAGGACACCAGATTTAGCGAAACACTTGCAGTGAGGTAGCATGCATATTAAATTCAGGACCCTGGTTATACAGGTTAAGCCTCTGCATCTTTCTTTTGTGATCCTGGAATCTAAAAAATCACAAACAACCAATGTAGTAGCTTCTGTGCAGTCTATGGGATTGACCCTTATCATTTGAGTCAAGTGTTGCCTCTTTCTTGATCCAGTTTTTTGCATGAATATTTGTGAAGCCCTGGGCTGGGTATTGGAGGAGGCTGCAGAGAAGGGATAAAAGGACCACATTTGTTGAAAGGGCTGCCAAGTTTCAGGTGTTTTACATGCATTAAGATTATTTAGTCATCAGACATTTCACTGTGAGTTAGATAGTATGACTCCCTCTTTATAGGTGAGAAAACCAAAGTGAGGTTAAGTTTGTTTTCCAAGTTCACTCTCTTTGGCTATAGCCAGGATGTGGTCTCAAGGGCTTCCCTAGGACCCTGAGTTGCACTGTTCCAGGGTTACCATTACCATTGTGTTATGTATGAATAGCACCCCCAGGATCTTATTCCTGAATAGCTTAAAATCAAGTAGGAGATAGAAAACATGTAAGTCAGTTAACAGTGACACATGGTAAAGTCAATAAGGTGTGCTTTATATGCTCCTAGGAGGGAAGAGGCACTTACTTGATGGAGGCAGGGGAGGTGCCAAACAATTCATAATTGAAATCAGCTCTTTGCATTTTGATCCAAATGTCCACATTTGCATTTCTGATATTCTGGGAATTGCCAAAAACAGTTATAAAACTTGTGCCTAGTGTCAGGTGGGCTAGGAAATCCTCTCAAATGCCCCACTGTGGCTTCCCTCCTCATTTCCTCCCTGCTTTTTGCAGGAGGCAGAAAATGCCTGTTTGAACTGAGCAGAGACACTCTCCTGAAGCTGAATGCCTGACAGGCTCACACTTTCCTGACAAACAAGGTGATTTGTATCTGGGCCTCAAAAAATGCCTTTCCTGATAGGTAGGGATGGGCCATCACTCACCCTTTTGGTTCTTTGAAGGGTGTGAGGTGCAGGGAGGAAGCCGGACCTCAGGTGCAGCATCAGTGGAGAAAACAAAAGCAGAGCATTAATATCCTGCTGCAGGAAGTGTGGCAGCAAGAAAGGCTTCTAGCATAAAATTCTTAACATAAATCGAATGATGATGCTACCTGATGGTAAACTTTGGGACCCAGCCACACCATCCACAATGATAACTGGCCCCACAGACCATCTTGAGAGGGGCATTTGCTCTACTCCCATGAGAACTCAATGGCAACTTGCTAGAACCGGCTGCAGACTCTGTGCACTCTGGCCCCTGCCCGCCTCTCTGGCCTTTTTCCGTGCCGGTGTCCTTTCTCCTTCCTATGCGGAGCTGTACTGCTCTTCCTTGAGTTTCTGAAACATTCTCTGTGTGCTCCGTCATTTATCTCCAGTCCTTTTTTCTGCCCTATTCCTAGAACCCTTTTACCTTGCTCTTTGGCCTGGCCAAATCCTACTCACCATCCTGGCCCCTGCGTAGATGTCAGTTCACACAAGCCTTTCTTAGCCCATAGGCCACTGGTGTTTCCATCGCATGTTGAACAAACCGATCTCCTGCTCCTTCTATTATCTTTTAATTGTAGGAACACACCCACACCTTTTTTAAAATGGTAAAGACATTACTTTAATGTGCTCAGTTGAAGCTGTTTCTTGCCTCTATCCCCGAACTACACCTCTGAGTTGACCCATTTGAGAGAGAAGCGACTGTACCCTAGGGACACCATGGGACATGACCACCATGTCAAAGACTCTGTTGCTGGTGTAGATGCTGGTATAGATGCACCTAGAGTATGCACTGTGCCCAATTACCATGCCATTTCCATCACACTTGGTCTTGGGTTAAAACCGCCACATTGGATTAAGATTTTCTGTGATTAACCCTTCCTATACCTCTGCTTTCCTAGAGCTCCAGACACCTTCCAGCGGTGAGTACTCACCTCACCCTCCCCTCTCTGGCCCCAGCATAGGGAGGAAGCTCTTTGTTGTTGAGAAGCCACCCAGGCTCGGAAAGCTAGGGTGCCCATATCTGCTCTTGCTTACGCTCTCTCACAGCAAATGGCTTCTTGGCCAGATCATAATGACTATAGTTGCCTTGCAGAAATCCAGAAGTCTCTAAAAGGATTTTTTTTTTTTGTAGATAATTATTTTTTTATTGAAGGGTAGTTGACACACAGTATTACATTACATTAGTTTCAGGTGTACAACATAGTGATTCAACATTTATATACATGACAATTCTAGGTACCAGCTATCACCATACCAAGCTGTTACAATATCTTGACTATATTCATTACATCCCGGTTACTTATTATTTTACCATTGGAAGTGTATACTTTTTTTTTTTTTTTTTTTTGTGAGGACATCTCTCATATTTATTGATCAAATGGTTGTTAACAACAATAAAATTCTGTATAGGGGAGTCAATGCTCAATGCACAATCATTAATCCACCCCAAGCCTAATTTTCGTCAGTCTCCAATCTTCTGCGGCATAACAAACAAGTTCTTACATGGAGAACAAATTCTTACATAGTGAATAAGTTCTTACATGGTGAACAGTACAAGGGCAGCCATCACAGAAACCTTTGGTTTTGCTCATGCGGTGTCAGTTCAAATATGAATACTCATTTGATTTTTATACTTGATTTATATGTGGATATCACATTTCTCTCTTTATTATTATTATTTTTAATAAAATGCTGAAGTGGTAGGTAGATACAAGATAAAGGTAGAAAACATAGTTTAGTGTTGTAAGAGAGCACATGTAGATGATCAGGTGTGTGCCTGTAGACTATGTGTTAATCCAAGCTAGACAAGGGCAATAAAACATCCACATATGCAGAAGATTTCTCTCAGAACGGGGGGGTGAGGTTCTAAGCCTCACCTCTGTTGATCCCCAATTTCTCACCTGATGACCCTCCTGCGACTGTGCCCATCTTAGGTTGTTCCTCCCTTGAGGAATCTTACCCGTCTCTGGCTAACCAGTCATCTTCCGGGGCCATACAAGGAAATGTAAAGTTGGTAAGTGAGAGAGAAGCCTTATTGTTTAAAATGGTTAGCTTTTATTTCTTTGCATATTTATGCCCTGTAGCTTCTATGCCCAGCATTTGTCTTGAGGTATCTTTACCACTTGGAAGAATTATGATACTCGGTAAATTTGGTATGAGGCACGAATTCTATTTAAGGGTTGTAACTAGGGAGGAAGAAGAAAAGCTATAGAAGTAGCAGGCGGCAGAAAACATGAGAAGATTGATTATTTCTTTGACTTATCTTCTTGTAGAGTAACTTCAGCATGTATAGGGTTTAAGCTACTACTTAAATTGCGCACACACATTAACATAATAGGAGTATAGTTACATAACCAAAGCATACCTGTAATTACCAGCCATCTCCAGTGAAACCAAGAAAACCAGTTAGGCACCTTAGGCATTTGTGAAAACTTATCTATGATATGGTGGATATTGTCCAACTGAACTTGAACAGTCTGAGAGAAATCAGACAAATTAAAACAACCCATTCCTGGGGAATGTTCACATCCCTTATGTTCTTTTAACAGTAAATAGTCTGTAGTTGTAAGATTTTGGAGCGCTACAATTTGCACTTCTCCTAATTCTTGGTTGAGTTCCAACAGTGTAGATCCAGTCGAATTTGTTGTTTTACTGTATGCACAGGCCAGCTTAGATATCTCCTTCATTCCCATGGCAAGTCCAGGAGCTGGTGGGATGAGTGCATCTACAGCTGTAGCAGTGCGTGGATCTTTGTTGGGGTTTTTTGATGATCATCTTCTGGCATGAGTCTTCCAGAGAGTGCTGATGTTGGAAGTTCTCTTTCATATCGTATCTTAGTTCATTTTCGGGGTAGCCCAATTAGGCTTTGATCCTCTGTATAAACGCAAACAGGCCCTTTGCCTACACTTTTATATGCCCTTTACACTCTTGTGTAGAACTCATTGGAGGTTACCACACAGGACAGGAACTGCCCTTTTTTTTTTTTTGGTATCACTAATCTACACTTACATGACGAATATTATGTTTACTAGGCTCTCCCCTATACCAGGTCCCCCCTATAAACCCCTTTACAGTCACTGTCCATCAGCATAGCAAAATGTTGTGGAATCACTACTTGCCTTCTCTGTGTTGTACAGCCCTCCCTTTTCTCCTACCCCCCCCATGCATGTTAATCTTAATACCCCCCTACTTCTCCCCCCGCTTATCCCTCCCTACCCACCCATCCTCCCCAGTCCCTTTCCCTTTGGTACCTGTTAGTCCATTCTTGAGTTCTGTGATTCTGCTGCTGTTTTGTTCCTTCAGTTTTTCCTTTGTTCTTATATTCCACAGATGAGTGAAATCATTTGGTATTTCTCTTTCTTCGCTTGGCTTGTTTCACTGAGCATAATACCCTCCAGCTCCATCCATGTTGCTGCAAATGGTTGGATTTGCCCTTTTTCTTTTTATCAGATGATAGATCTTTTCTCCTCCCACCGTATGCTCCATCCCCCAGATAAAGATACTAATACACAAAGAGGAAATTTAACTTTTCCTAGGTCACACAGCCAACCAGAAGTCAAGGATTAACCCACATCTCTTGACCCTTGATGCAGGCCTTTATCCATCACCATGTTCTGCTTTTTATGTGGCTTTGACATGGCTCTGACTTCCTCTGTTCCCTCGAAGAATCTTGAAACCCCCAACGCATAAAGCAGCCCCTGACAGAAGCATCTGGAGATGTGTCCTGAAGGTCCTAGAGCAGGGGGGATTCTGGCACGTAGCTCCTCTCAGGAGCGTAAGGCCCTGAGGGGTGCCTCAGGCTCCCCAAGATCTGAGAATTTGAATTTCCAAAACTCAAGAAGGCCCTTGTAAGTCCAGAAATTCAACAAAACATAGGAAAACTACATATCATCCTGACTCTGAGAAACAGTAGGACTGGAATGGCAGCCCCAGGAAAAACATGAAGGGCAGAACGTGGTGACTCTCACAGACAAAGGTCCTCCATGCCTATTAATCTGGCTACACCTCCCCACAGCTCCTTGCACAGCTATGTAGGACAGATGTCTCTGGCCTCTTTTTGCAGGTAGAGAGACTGAATTTGGAGGTAGACCTGGAAAAGGACTCAGGCCTCCTAGCCTGGTGGTCTACCATCATTCCCACGTGCCTGCAAAATTCACCACCACCTCCTCCGCTTGCCCTTTCCTCCCCTCACTAAGAAATCACCTTGGAGGGTGCTTTCAAAAGTCATTCTTTTCAAAATCATTGACGAAGAGCCCACTGTGGCCAGGTTCCATGATAAGTTCCAGGCTTCCAGAGCAGATCCTTGAACTTTCTCCTGCAAGTATTCAGAGCCTTGTGGAGTTTAGGGCCTGAAGCTGGATTTCTTAATGTCTTTTTGGTCACAGACCCTTTTGAGAAACTGATGGATGCTATGAAGAGTCTCCTCAGAAAAATGCTCCTTCATTTTTTAATTTGAAGAAACAGAGTATGTGTACGGGGGTTAATAGTCTCCCAAAGGCAGTCCGTGGACCTACCACACCCTGTCTCAGGTGCTCATGGATTGCAGATTAAGAAACTCTGGACCAGATAATGAGATTATATTCCAAGAACAGCTGTTACTTTTCCAAAGGAAGCTTCATCACAGGAAACAGAGGATGGGAGCACTGGTATGGCCTTGTGGTCATTTTATCATCATTTTGGCAAAGTTGTATACATGCCAGTACCTTGCAGTCTTTGATTTTCCACATCAGGGTCAGGGAGAAACCAAGGCAGAGAGAAGGGTAACCAGCACCAGAACCCGTGACGGTTCCCAGAGCAAATGTAGCCATGGGACCTCAGCACTCTATTTCTGTGGGAGGATGGCAGAAGGCTTGGTGGGATGTGAGGGAAACTTAGGAAAAGAGCTGGGAGTCAAACAGAAGTTTTATGATGGGATTTATCAGATTTTTTAAGAGAGCTCAACTTTGAGATGAGCAGGCGGCTTAGAAAGCCTTTATAAGGTCTTCCTAAATGATGCTGACAGCTAAGAGTGGCATACCCCTGAGAGTCTATGATTATCTCGCCAGAGAGATCGTTATGGGAGCCTTATTAAGCACAGAGCATGTCAGTGGGAGGGAAGGAGGGAGCAGCAATGTGTTCACAGCTCTGGAGGGCAAGTGAGGCAGCCTCCTTGATTTGCAACGTGCTTTGCAGTCCACTTTCATATTTCTGCAACAGACCCATGAGGTGGGTAGAGAACCCCCCTGCTCCCCATTTCAGAACACTAGGGTTGTTACAACAGGAGGTAGTCTAAAAGTATCCTTAAAAAATAAATCCTTGAATGGACCCGGGTTTTGCCCTTCTACAGGGTGATCTGACCATCTAGATTAGGTGCACCGCTCCCCCAAACCCTGCAGCCCTGTGGTCCCTGGATTGGTGGCCTCCAAAAAAGAGCATAAAAGCTGTTAACCCCTGTGAGATCTTATCCTCTCATGTGCTCACCAGGAGCAGGGAATTCCATCAGCCCCACTGAAAGCTTGAGGCTCACCCTGGAACCTGGGAGCCTGATCTTCTGTCTCGGGAGGAAAAGCCGAAATGGAGTGAGCCAAGGATAAGCCCAGGAGAGAGAGATCCTGGGAAAGCATGCAGTTCAGTCCCTGCATTTAACACATGGGAAGCAATGAGCTGTAGCTTTGCTACTAGACTGTGAGAACTGATGACGAGGGTGATAATAGTCACTAACATATTTTGAGTGCTTGCTGTGTACCAGGCATGGTGAACTGTTACCATCTCATGCATTCTCTGTGAGGTAGTGCCACAATGAGGCTGAGTATCTGTGTTAGGTGCAAAGGCCCTACACAGAGTATACACACTGTAGCCCCAGCCCCCAGACCCACATTTGGGCACGTAGTTTCCTACTGCTGCTGTGACACAGCACCACAGATTCCGTGGCTTCAAACAATACATGGTGATTATCTTAGAGTTCCACAGGTCAGAGTCTGGGATGGTCTCACCCGGCTAAAATCAAGGTGTCAGCAGGCTGCCTTCCTTTCTGGAGTCTCTAGGGGAGAATCTGTTTCTTGCTTTTTATGATTGCTGGCAAAATTCAGTTCCTTGAAGCTGCAGGAGACCCCCTTTTCTTCCTGGTTGTGAACCGAGGGCTCTTCGCAGCTTCTGGAGGCTGCCGAATTCCTTGGCTGCAGCCCTTTTCCTCCATCCTCAGAGCCAGCCGTGGTGAGCCGAGTCCTTGTCCATTGCAGCTCTCCGAGCCCTCTCCTGTCACTGCAGCTCTCTCTGACCCAGTTGGGAAAGGTCTTCTGCTTTTAAGGACTCATGTGATGAGATTAGGCCTACCTGGATAATCCAGGATAATCTCATCTCAATGTCCATAACTTAATACATCTGCAAAGCCCCTTTTACCATGTAAGGTTCCAGGGATTAGGGAGTGGACATTTTGGCGAGGCTATTACTGTGCTCATCACAGTGAACTAGAGAAAAGTGCTTGGGTTCTTGATTTTGTTAAGTGAGGAAGATGATGGTACCTGCCTTTGGATTGAGGATTGACTGTGAAGGCCGTTGGCACAGGTCCAGGCACATTGGCAAGTATTTACTTGGCGTTGGCTGTGGAAATTGTTACCAAAACTGATTCATAGTTGAGGAAACTGAGACAGATATTAAGTAACTTGCTCAAGGATTCAAAACTCCTTGAGAGAAGAGGCTGCATTTTATTCATCTCTTTCATTCCCCCATTGCACCTAACACAGTGTCTGGCCCAGAAGAGATGCTCAGTAAATGTATGTTGAATGAATCACTGAAAACAAGAAAGAATAAGTGACTTGTATGAGCACCATTAGCTGCAGAGAATGTCAGAGATAGAGAGATTCTCAGAGATCCCTGTCCAAGCCCCCCATTTCACAGAGTCTGAGGCTCAGTGGCAAAGGGACCCATCTCAGGTAACAGGTTAATGGCCCCAGAGTGTAGCCTGGGCCTCCCTGGCCAGTGCGTCTTCCCCTGCACCAGGCTGTATTCAATTCTGTAGATTTCTAGATCCTGTGGTCTCAGCCACACCAGAGGCCAGTGCAGTGGGATAGAGGTGTTGGCTTGGCCCTGGCCTCAGCACAGCCTTGGAGAGAGGAACTACCATGGGAGAATATGAGGCCTCGCACTTTCTTCCTAGGAGCATCCTTCGGGGAGGCCTGTCTGCAGTGTGTTCCTCAGGCTCGCATAGATTCGCAGAGGCAGTCCCCAGCAGGAGAGCAGCAGGTGTCTGATGCCCATCGGGCCTGCATTAATGCCTCGGTGCTCTGACATCAGACTGCGTGGCAGAGTCACGGGACCTGAGTGTAGTCATTTATACTTACAATGTTATGAGACTGGAGACCACTTGGCTCCCTGACACTCAGGTGCCCCATCTGTAACTCATCGGGATACCTCCAGGGTCCCAAGTGACAGCCCTGGATTTCAGGGCCCCTTTCAGAAGGATGATTCGAGAGCATTCATATCAGCCTGAGGGACAGAGATACACTATTGTCCCAAGGGCTCTCTGGCTCTGCTTAAGCTGAGTACAGCTTGGCAGCCAATGAGATCTTTCTGGACAGCTGGTAGTGCCCCCTATCTCCACGAGAGCCAGCCAAGGTGGGACGGGGTGGTGCCCAGTGTCTCTGGGCCCTAAGCCTGTGCCAGGTTGCCCCTGATATGAGGTAGCCACAGGAACAGCCATTATATCTCCACAGAACAGAATGTGGTGTCTATGCCATCTCATTGGAATTAGGTCCCTGTCATTGTGTCCTGTTGTTTGAATAGAGTTGAGCAAAATCTGAACTGTGCTTTTCTATGCAAGAAATGTCAAATGTCACAATGTCACAGGACCAGGTGACTCACTGGAGGAATGGAAAATGTGAGTGGTACCGTGAATGGGAATGAATGTGTGGCCCTACTGTATGCCAGGCCATGGTTTGGCACTTTTGGGTATTGCTTATTTTGATTTACACTAATCTCTTGAGGCAGGTATGATTTTTTTCCCAGTTTTACAGATGAGGAAATGAAGGTTGGGAAGTGGTGACTCTCTGGTCACCCAGACAGCACTAGCAGGAATTGTTGAGCTTTGATGAGCTGACTCTGAGCTTCATTGGGTTGGTAGGTTAGCAGCTAGGTGTGTGCCCTCTGTTCAGATCTGATGAGGCTAGAGCCATCTTCCCTGCCTTCCCATGGAGGATGGAGGTCATTCTAGCAGAGGGGATGGGTCAAAGAGTAGCATCATAATGATGGCCCCACTGATGACTAAGGCAAAAGCACTCATTGAGTGCCTGTTGCATGTACCATGCTAGGCACTGGTGACATAGCTGGAAAGGAGTCAGAGTCCTTGCCCTCAGGGAGTGACCGTCCTAGTTTAAGGGAGACAGACAAACACACAACTATAATTGCAGGCACTGAATGCCCTGAAGAGAATAAAAGAGGAAAATGTGGTGGAAAACAGTTGGGAGCTGCTTTAGCTCAGGTGGTGAGGGAGGGCTTCCTTAAGGAATGAACTCTGAGCTTAGACTCCAGGGATGAAACAGGGGCAGACATGCACAGATCTGGGGAGAGAAATTTCCAAAGAGAGGGAACAGGAGTACAAAGAGGCAGTAGAGAACCTGCGATGGCCTAGAGGCAGGCTACCAGGGTGGCTGAAGGCAAATGAGTTGGGCAGAGGGCAGAAGGAGGAGGCCGGAGCTCCATGAGGGGCCCAGGGGGGCCAGCAAGGCCCTCAAGAAATCCTTGAGTGTGTTGAGAAGCCATTGGAGGGAGTTAATTAGAAGAGAGATATGATCGGATTTATACTTGGGAAGTTCACTCTGGCTGCTGTGTGGAGGAGGGGGAGCAGCAGGACGTGCGAGGCAAGAGGAGACAGGGAGGAAGGCCGTCATGGTCTTCCAGGTTGGGGAGAGGTGGTGGCCCTGGACCTGGGTTGTGGTCGTGGGCTATGAGAGATTGCTGGAGTCAATTTAGAATTTAGAAATTAGAAATTAGAATAAATAGGGCCAACATAAGATTAGGACAATAGTATGCTGGTAAACCACCCAGGGATAGAAGGGAAGCCTTTATTTCTGGATGTGCCAATTTCAGTGGCATAATATTCCCAGTACGACTGATTTCAGGCTACCAGTGTGGCAGTAAACGATGCACCATTAGCTCGTGTGAGCCAGTCTGCACCAGCTCAGCACACTACTGGGTTCAGCTGTGGAGGGTGAGGAGGCAAGAAGAACTGGGGGCATTCCAGGGTCTTTGGTCTGAGCAACTGGGTGGTAGTGATGACATCCACTGAGGCAGAGAAAAGAGGATGGGGCAGTGGCAGGGAGAGAATTAATCTGTTCTGGCCATGTTAATTTTTAGATGCATATTAGATGCCTATTTTCTGAGGTTTGGGCAGCTGCATACTTTATCTTGTTTACATGCTAATCCTTCCAATACCCATGAGTTTGGTGGTTGCTTCTTCATTGATCAAACGATGATGTGAGAATTAAATGGGCTAAGAAATTTACCCTGATTTGCACAGCCTGGCAGTGGCAGGGCTGAGTTGGGCTGGATGCCTGAGAGTCTAACTAGTGCGCATACTACCCCCGGAAACAAGCCCATCCCTACTTAGCTCTACGTTATGTCTCTGGGGACTTTAAAAGTGGGTCTTTAGAAAGTTTGGGAATAGCCTTCAGAGATTGCAATATGGTTGCTCAGAGACCACCTCCCACCCTCTGATGCATGGAATGGGGTGTGAGGTATTTTTAATGAGGGAGACCTTTCATTTTATTGGCCTGCAGAGTGTTAAAAAAGAAGAAGAAGGAAAAAGAAAGGTCATTGGTTTGGACAAGTGTGTGTTCTCCAGCCACCACCCCTAGGCTCCTCCATTCCCACCTGCCTGCCTCACACACACGTATTACTTGCTGGGTCTGGGAGGCATTGCAGGGTGCCTTGCTCTGGAGGAAGCAGGTACAGCGGCCTCTGCAGACTGGTCCTCGGCTAATCCTCGCACATCAGGAAGTGAGCCCTGTGGCCCCTGCCCTGACCCACAGGCCTGGTCTGCCCTGCCCCTGGGGCCTGGGGTGTGCTTGATTCGCATTCTCAGCTACCAAAGGCAGGCACTTCAGCGGTAAGAATTGTGGTCTTTGTGACTCAATAAATATTGAAACTATCCCATCTCTTTCCCTGTATTATTGCTGTTATTTTGTGAAAGTAATGAGGCTTGGAAGCATTGTTTTTATCCATCTGCAGCTTCTTGGCTTTTCTTTCTGGTGATATAATCAGTGTAATGGTGCCCTTCAGCATAATCAGACACGGCTGGAGCTGAGTGAAATCTGCAGTCGGAGGCTAAGAGGAGCACTCAGCCCGCCATGGTAGCTGTATCTACCTGGCTCCCCTACGCGGAGAGGGCCGTGCTGGGCTACCTGAAGGGGCAGAGCAGGGTCGACAGGAAGATCTCACCCCAGAACTGGCATGACCACCCCAGGTAGCCTTGAGCATTGCTGCGGAGCTGATGGCACTTTTCAGAGCCAGGGAGGGAGGCCAGCCTGCCTCCATCTGGATAGGTTTAAGTATTCCAAGTGCAACCAGAAAGGAAAGTGCCCCTGGGCTTAGTCAGGGACCCAGACAGGCTGGGCTAGGACAGGCAGAGCAGCACACCTGGAGAGCAGCAGGGCTCTTCACACATTGCGGGGTTTGACCTCTTTAGTAAAACATGTTTGAGTCTATATCCCCAGTGGGTATATTTTTTGTATTATGTATATTGAAATGCATAAAGACAAATAGAAAAATATAAAGCTAACTGTAAATTATTATAACTAGAAGTTATGCTTTCTTTCATACCCCTGTGGATCATGGCAGTATACTCCCTCCCATTCCAACCCCACCTGCACCCCCAGCTTGAGCCTGCTGGCCTAGAGCTAGTGCAGTGGAAGAACAGTAGGTGGTCAGCAAACTTGGTTCCCAGTCCCAGGTCTGCTGATTAATTGCCTCTTCTCGCCTCGCTGTCTCACTTCTTCCAGGTCTGTGTAAATGCCACTTTCTTAGGTCTTTGCAGGCCACCTCACCCTGTGCCAGTTAGCATCCCACCTCACTGTTAGCCCGTCTTCCTCTACCCTGCTTTCTATTTCCTAGAAGTACTTACTGTTACCTGACATGTTTATGTATTTTTTGTTCATTGTCTGTCTTTCCCCGCATAGCTCCATGCGAGCAAGGATGGTCTGCTCTTCTCTGCGCTGTACCTGACCCTATACTAGGAACTCAATAATATTGTTGACTGAATGAATTCACCTTCTTTCTGTATAACCTAATGCTGCTTAGTGAACCTTTGTAATGCAGGAGAGATGGAAAATGTCTTAATGTTTGAAAGGAGGATTTAGAAGGTAGAGATGGAATAATTTTAAGGAATGTCTACTTGGTTGGGAGACACTATTGTTATCTTTCCTCATAGTTGGGGAACAGAAGCTATAAGTAATTGGATCTCTGTTGACTACCAGGCACTGTGCTAAGACATGATGATTGATAGATAGTCCAGACAGGTAGGTAGATAAATAATAGATAGCTAAAAAGAAGGAATTTAACCTTTAAACAACCCAACGAGTTAGTTTCCTTATCTCCAATTTATAGATCAAAGTGAAAAACAAAAAGCAAAAAATAAAAGCTTTAGGCCCAGAAACTCAAGTGTGCCCATCTCCAAGGTACCCAAAGCATGGCTGGCACATGTCAGGCACCCAGTGACTATCTGTGAGGTGAACGAAAGCCCAGCTGTGTACACTCCTAGAGCTCCTCAGGAGGATGGTGAGTATGTGCCCAGGGAGACCAGAAGGCTGTACCTACAACAGCCTGCCTAAAGCCCACAGGGTCTCTTTGACCTCTGGCTTTTTACTTTCAAAATTCATGTTAATTTTTGCACTTCCTTCATATTGTAAAACAAATTCCTCTTGTTTGTTTTACTATGAAATTGATGCTTTTGAATATTTAACCACTTACAAAATTAAATAAAAGAAGAAACTTCAGTTAAAACTGCTGCTCTGCATTTACCTTGTGGGGAGTCTGCTCCTGATAGGAGTTTTGCACACCCAGGAGCTGTCCGGCCCAATGTGCAAAGGCCACTGTGGAGCCCGGTATGGGGCCTGGTCTCTTCCATGCCCCTCAGCAGGATCTCATGCCACTTGTCCCTGTGTAAACATCACCTGTCCAGAGGAAACGGGATGTTCACTTCCAAGCCCAAGCCATCTGTTGTTTCTCGCCCTGGATGGTGGCTGCACCTGGGCGAACAGGGTCTTGAGCAAACAGTGCCTTGCCGGCCCCCTGATAAGGGGTTGACTCTCAAGCAGATTTTATAGCTCTGCCCTTCATCCCTAGTTAGGGAGTGGGTGGGGAGAGTTTGAGGTATCCTGAAGCTGTTGGAATAACCTTTATAAAGACTATAAAGCAGAAGTCTAGTGTGGAACGTGAAATGGACCACTGAGACTCGGCCCACAGGACTTTCATGTCAGAGAACTGAGGGCCTTTGACTAGGGTGCGGCTGGTGCCCAGTCTGTGTGTGTCCTGGCCAGATTTTCCCAGGACAAAGTTGGGACTTCCTCTTTCCCTGCTGTTCCTCCCTGTTAGGCTGGAGAAAGGAAAAACAAGGACCTGCAAACAGAACAGAGCGATGCCATAGGGGGAGGACAGACCAGACCCCAAAGTCCGTGCCGTATATGGAAAGGGGACAGTTCTCCCTGAATTCCATCCTGATGTGCCAACTAAGTCCCGGATATCAGCCTCCTCCCTCTTGGAAAGAAGAAAGTTTCTAGTTGTCTATTATGTCAGCTTTAGCCAATCATACCTCTCCACACCCCCTAGGATAGCTTGCCCACTCCTCTCCCTCCTAATCCCTTATAAGCCTCCCACTTCCCTAACCAGGTGTGACTTCTCTGGCCTCTGACAAGAAGGCCACAGAACCTCACCCGGGGGTATTTAAATAAATTACCTGGCCCTTTGTTGCCTCTCTTTGCCTGCTTATTTCAGCTAGAATTTATCTTACACTCCCCTCTCCCGCCGCCAAATCATTGTAGTTCTCTCTCTGTGTGGTTATTTTCGTGATGAGCTTTCATTGTTTAGGGTCAGAATTGATATTTGGTTGGTTTAGCCCCTTTATTTTATGGCTAAATTGATACTTATTTTGTGGAGGGGATAAAAATTGTCCTTAAATTCATGAAATCCACCATCAATTTAAAATTTTTAATGAAATGGGATGATGACTACATTGAAGTATAGATTGGAAACTTCAGTGGCTTTTTTGTAAATTAATTTCGACGGGTTGAGTTACAATGCAGGGCAGATCCAGTTTTCCCCAAACACGGTGTTCCGTGCATGTTTCTGTTCTCTCAGACAGACATGGAAGAAGCTTAGTTGCTACTCTAAAGTTGTATAGCAGAATTCCATGTGTACTTCTGTAGGTTTGGAATTCTTTTCACCTGAAAACTGGGCTGTTTCTTTTAAAATACCACTGGTTTTTGTCTGGGCATTCAGGGGAAAGCACTAGTCTGGACTAAGTGTGATCTGAATCCACGCCATTTATACTGTCCCTGCCTTATGCTGTGCATTCTCAGAAATGTCAAGTATCAGTTGGTAGTCAGCAGGGAATGTTTCTGCTCTGGTCTTTGCTTGCCAGTGGGTGTGGATGTGGCAGGGGAGAGCAGGAAGCCTTCGAGAACACTCTACAAATGGAAGAATAAAACTCCCTCCTATTCATTCAACAAGTGAGCACCTACTGTGTGCCAGGCACTGTTCTAGGATCTTAGGATACATCAGCAAACAAAACAAAAATCTCTGTCCTTGTGCAGCTTACTTTCCGGCAGGGGTGTCAAACAGTAAGAGATGGGGCAGTGGTAGGAGGGGCGGCAGTTGCACTCTTCAATATTTTTGCTGTATGTTGGCATCAAAGACATGGTGACAGTTTAGCTGAAACAAATTAGGAAGTCAGCCATGAGCATATGTGAGAGAGGAGTGTTCCAGGTGGAAGAAACAGGGACTACAAAGGCTCCAGGGCAGGAATGTGCCTGACCCACTGGGGGATCAGCAGGGAGGCCCATGGTGGTTGGAGCCCAGGAAAGGAAGGGGAGCAGGGCTAGATCTGAATCTGAACAGTAAGGGGAGGTGGGTCTGCATCTGTAGGGCTTCAGTCTGCACAGTAGGTTTAAGCAGGGGAGGGATGTGATGTATGTGACTCTGAAAGCATCCAGGGTTGCTGGGTTGGGAATGGGCAGTGGGAGGCAAGTGCTGAAGCCGAGGGGATAGTGACTTGGACGGGCGGAGGTGGTGGGAGGAGGGGGATTCTGCGTGCATTTTGAAGGTAGGTTTGAGAGGCTTTGTTGGCCTGTTGGATGCGGGTGTGAGTCATGGAGACCTTCAAGGATTTTGGCCTAAGCCCCTGAGTAATGGAGTCTCCACACCGAGAAGGCCAAGGAGCAGGTTTTGCAGATGAAAGGTTAGAGCTCAGATTTGGGCGTATTCAGTTTAGGATCTTGGTTAGAGATTCAGCCTTTATTTTACCATGGTCAAAAAAAATTCTGTTAAATTATCTTTAAAATTTTTATTTATTGGACCATATTAAATAAAATCATTACTTTAATTTTACATTTATTATTTATATTTAAATCCAGCACTCTAAATCTTTATATGGGCTGAGCATTTCCTTTGTCTGAATTTGTCTGATATGGATGTGAAATGTTAGATTTTTTTTTCTTTTCTTCTTTTTTAAATGGAAAAGTTTTGTTTCATTTAGTTCTTTATTCAGGTACTTTCAAGATTTTTTTTAGGAAGGAAGAAAATGACTTCCTTCTCTGGCTCTGTTAGATAAATTATTATTCTCTCAGAGTAAAACAATAATGGGGGAAGAGGCAGAATATTACTTTTCTTTCCTCTTTCAGGTGAGCGACAATGATTCTCGTAGTAGAATGTTATTGACTTTGTAGTTTTCTGAGGAAAACATTTCTCCATCAGGCAGGAGCCATTGTTTAAAAATATCCTTCTTTTTCTTTCTTCTGTTCATGAGAATACCTTCCTCATTCTGCCATCCCCATTTTCCCGCAGGTACAGATTGCCAGGTGCAGCTGGGTTCTGTTAAGTCAAAAAAAGATGACAAAGATTATCTAGCAACTTTAGGTAAAGAGTTATTGTGTATATGACTTTCTGTCTAAAGACTGAAGTCAGCATGACACTTTGTAAAGAATACCGAGGTGTTTTCATGTTCAGTACAGCTCAGCTATTTTTCTGTTAGCCTTTGCCCTTGCCTTTAAAGTTAATTTCCTTTAATGTTAATTTTTTTAAGTTTTTACTCTCTTGCTGTGGATTTATGGTGCTAACCATGCCCTTTTATCATTAACCGTTGCTTCATAACTGAGATACAATTATGTAGTGTAATAACATTGTCACTACAGTTCTAGACCAGTGGGATTTCAAAAGTGCAGTAGGAGCCATGGGTATCCAGAATATGTAAAAAAAAACAAAAAACTTACAACTCAATAATAAAAAGACAACGCAATTTAAAGATGAGCAAAAGATCTGAATAGACATTTCTCCAAAAGATAATGTGTGTCCAATAAGCAAATAAAAAGATGTTCAACATCACTAGCTATCAGGGAAATGTGAGTCAAAAACAATAATGTACTTCACACGCTTCATACACACTAGGATAGCTATAATCAAAAAGACAACGACAAATGTTAGCAAGAATGTGGGAAAAGCTGAAATTCTCATATACTGTTGGTATGATGTAAAGTGGTGCAGCCACTTTGGAGACCAGTCTGGCGGTTCCTTAGAAAGTTAAAGATCGAGTTACCATAAAACTGAGCCCTTCCACTCCTAAGTATATACCCAAGAGAAATGAAATTAGGTGTCCACACCAAAACTAGTTCATGAGTCTTCATGGCAGCATTATTCATAATAGCCAAAATGTGGAAACCACCACGTGTCCATCAGCTGGTGAATTGATAAATAAAATATAGCATATCCATGTAATGGAGTACTGTTTGCAACAAGAAAGAATGAACTACGTGCTCCAACATGGATGAACCTTGAAAAACATTATGCTAAGTGAAAGAAGCCCATCACAGAAGACTACACATTGTAGAGTTCTATTATGTGCAATGTCCAGAATAGACAAATCTACAAGTTAGAAAGTAGATTAGTGATTGCCTAGGGAATTGGTAGACTGGGGACATGGGGAGTGACTGCTGGTGGGTAGCAGTTTCTATTTGGGGTGAAGAAAATGTTCTAAAGTCAATTATAGAGTGATGGGTACACAACTCTATACTGAAAACCACTGAATTACACACTTTAAATGAGTGAATATACAGTATGTGAATTATATCTCAATAAAACTGTAAAAACAGGTGATACCACTATGTTTACATACCTGCTGATAAAAAGAAGAAAGTGTTTTAAAAGTACCTGGGATTTGCTTTAATTTGCTATGGTCAGATTTACAGACATGGGGATGACTGTCATGTTCTCTAAGAACAGACAGGGCATGCCATGCAGGACCCCATGGGGAAGCAAATGGGGTCAGTCAGGAGGCAAAGGGATCTACCATAGAGCTTCCTCAGTTAGAATTTCTCTGAGAGGAAATATTCCAGTTAATAAAGATACAGTATACCACCATTTTCCAACCTCTGAGGAACTAATGAATCTAAATAACAAATCATCAATATATGCTAAGTTCCAGAAAGAGATTACCCATTGTTAACATAGCTCTTGATGAAAGCCTGGAATGATCTAATAAAAAAATAATGCCACAAGAATCCTATCAAAACTTTAGAGCTCATTTTCAATTTATAGGAAATACAGAGGCCAGAGGAATATGTTAAATGACATCATGAAGATGCAATGAGTAAAACCTGTGGAATCTCCATTTTTGCTACTTTGAGTGTAGTCTATATGGATCAACAACATAAACATCAATTTAGGAGCTTTTAGAAATGGAGAATCTTCAGCCCCATCCCAGATACATTCATAAATACAAAGTGTGACATATCCATATAATGGAATGCTATTCAATAATGAAGAGAAATGAAATACTGATACATGAATCAGAATCTGCATTTTAACAAGCTTCCCAGGTAATTCACATGCACATTTCAAGTCTGAGTAGCACTGGTTTGATTAGTCTGTAGGGCAAATAATCCAGAGTCTCCAACAAAGAAATTGTAAGAGAGAGAAAAAAGAGAAAGATGAGGTGATGAAAGGGAAACCTGTAGATTAAAAGAGATTTGGGAGGCCTGTCAATCATTCACAAGTAGAGCCCTTATTTGTATCCCATTCAAACAAACACAAATTTTAAAATTATGAAGTAATTGGGGGGAATATCTTGATCGGCTTTGAAATAATTTGGGTGTTGGAGAAGGGAAAGTGGGTAGCGATGTTAATGAAACAGCATTGGCTACAACATGACAGTTGTGGAAGCTGGCTGATGGGTACAAGTTTACTATTTTAATTTTGTATTAAGAGGTTTTTTCCCTCCACAATGGTTAAAGAGGGGTTTTCACTAAGATGGCTGTAATCAAAAAGGTAATGAAGGTGTTGGCTGGGCTATGGCAAAATTTGGAACGCTTGACATGGCTTGTGGGAGGGTAAAATGGTATAGCTGCTTTGGAAAACAGTCTGGCAGTTCTGCAAAAGGCTAAACGGAATTACCATATGATCTAGCAGTTCTACTCCTAGGTATATACCCAAGAGAAATGAAAACATGTTCACACAAAAACCTTTACATGAATGGCAGCATTTTTCATAATAGCCAAAAAGTAGAAACAATGCAAATACCTATCCACTGATGAATGGATATATTCATAAATAAGAAATGAGGCATATCTATATAATGGAATACTATTCCGTAATAAAAAGAAATGAAGTAAGTACCTGATACCTGCTACAATATGATGAACCTTGAAAACATTCTGCTAAGTGAAAGAAGCCAGTCACAAAAGACTACCTGTTGAATGATCCCATTTATATGAAATGTCTAAAATAGACAAATCAATAGAGAGAGGAAATAGATTACTGACTGGTTGCTTGGGTCTGGGAAGATAGGGGGAGTGACTGCTGATGGTAGTGGGTTTATTTTGGAGGGTAATGAAAATGTTCCAAAATTGATTGTGGTGAAGGTTGTACAACCCTGTGAATATACTAAAAGCCACTGAATTGTACGCTTTCGATAGGTGAATTATATGGCATGCGAGTTATATCTCAGCAAAGGTTTGTTTTTTATTTTGTATTTTTATTAAGGTCTTATTGATAAACACTCTTACGAAGATTTCACATGAAAAAACAATGTGGTTACTACATTTACCCATATTATCAAGCCCCCACCCATACTCCAATGCGATGACTGTCCATCAGTGTAGTAAGATGCCACAGATTCACGATTTGCCTTCCCTGTGCTATACTGTTTTCCCCATGATTCCCCCACACCATGTGGACTAAACATAACACCCCTCAATCCCCTTCTCCCTCCCTCCCCACCCGCCCTCCCACACCCCTCCCCTTTGGTAAACACCAGTTCCTTCATGGAGTCTCTGAGTCTGCTGCTATTTTGTTCCTTCAGTTTTGCTTCGTTGTTATACTCCACAAATGAGGGAAATCATTTGGCACTAGTCTTTCTCCGCCTGGCTTATTTCACTGAGCATAATGTCCTCCAGTTCCATCCATGTTGTTGTAAATGGTAGGTTTGTTTCTTTCTTATGGCTGAGTAGTATTCCATTGTGTATTTTCTTTATTCATTCATCAACTGATGGACACTTAGGTTGCTTCCCTACCTTGGCTATTGTAAATAGTGCTGTGATAAACATAGGGGTGCATATGTCTTTTTGAAACTGAGAAGTTGTATCCTTTGGGTAAATTCCAAGGAGTGGGATTCCAGATCAAATGGTATTTCTATTTTTTGTTTTTTGAGGAACCTCCATATTGCTTTCTACAATGGTGGAACTAAAGCTTTTTTTTTTTCAATTTAAAAAATCTTTGGGAATAAAGTTGCCTTGGTGATTCTGATGTGCAACCAGGGCTGGGAACCACTGTGTTAGAAATTAAGCTGTTAAAGGTTATTAGAAGAGAGAAGCAGGATATCTGACATGCTAGCCTGGCGGGGAAGCCCCAGGGATGGCATCCTAGTTGACCTGTCTACACAGAAGACACACAGACCTACAGTGGGCAGCCCTCTGGGTGCACATCATCTACTTCAGTAGTATTTAGTAGAACAGAAATAAACATGAGAAGGCCTTTCTCTTCTCCATTAAGTCTGTTAGTTCAGGATTGGAAATCTTAGGTGTCCCACCAGTAGGTGTTAGAGTTACTTGTGCTGCCAAGGGGTTGAGCTGCTTCTAAGTTCCTGAGAATGAACACAAACTGTCAATGGGATTTGAGGGTACTAAATCCTAGTCCAAAAGCAACAGTCTAAACATTTAATCTAATTCCCTAAATTTCTTTCTTCCAGAGAGTATTCTAGATATAAATGAAAATCTGTGATTTTTTTCTTTTAATTCTTCCATTTTTACATTGTCCCGGGTAAGTAGAAATAAAGCCAGCTGTATTAGTCCCATCTCTCTTCAAAAGCATTTGTTAGTCAGGTGACAGCCTCCTGCATTCCCCCTCTTAATGGGGGACTTGAGATGTACTGCAAATGCTTTTTGGCTTTTGGAGAGAAACCACGGGGAACTGCCTTGGATTCTGGTTTGACCTCCATTTACAGTTGCTGATTACCCTGGCCTTTTAGTTGCCTCAACGAATGAATAAAGTTTGGACTAGTTTATTCATAAAACTCCTAAAATTTTGTGGTTCACTGTATGTCTTTACAGAGGCTGTAAATATAGGGTGATGTTTCCTAAGAGTTTATGTCCTGGAGCTTGATGACTACTGCTCTGGACTTTGGATAAGTTGGGTAACTTCTTTGCACCCTAGTTAGGGATTGAGAATAACATCTACCTCATTATTTTCTTTTCTGTAAAATGCTTGGAGAAGTCTGACGTATCATTTTATTGACATACTACCACTTTATTCTAGACAAGTCCCTTCCTCTAATTCAGGCATGATCAGAACTCCCTTACTACGAAATGTGATGTTGTGTCTGCAATTCTAGGGAGTAAATCTTAATGGAAAGATATAAAACAACCATGTAAAGGCATCTGGGTGCAGTATATAGGAAGTTTTGAATGAATATTACTCTCCAGTATTTTATGAATCATTAGATGTCCTAATCCTTCTCTTTTCTCTCTGCCCTGTAATCCTCATATAGGTCAGTTCTCCTTGGGTCTCGGGGACTTGACATATGCCACATCTCCCAGCGATTGGAGAGTCTCAGTGCGGACACTACCTTTGAGCCTCTTGAGCCTGTGAAGCACACAGACATTCAGGTAGGGGCTGCCAGGCTCCAGGACTGGTAGCGCGTTGAGCGTGCAACCCAGGCTGAAGGCCCTGGCCCTTTGTTGACCAGCAGATTTAGGAATTTTAGATTTAGTTTAATTCTCTTCTTCCTCAGATATTAAGAGATGGGGAGGCTCAGCTTTGGAGGTATAGTTATTTTGGGTTATTTTCAGAGTGCTGTGTGAGACTGAATTTAAGAAAGCAATTCCAACCTGCACTTTTAGATCATTGTAATTATGAGAACAGATTTCTCTTCCTTCTTTGGGCTTAATCCAAGGAACAGAGACATTAGTTGTAAGTTCCTCTTGCTTTCTTTGCTAGTTCTCAAATAATTGTACTATTTGTTGTCCACATTTCTGTATCTTGCTTGTACTCGTTGGCAAAGAGCTGGGGAAAATTTAGAGTGCTATTTACTGAAACCTATTCATCAATTTCTAGGAAGTATTTGGCTGCGTTAGTGGCACCAGGAAGTAGTAGTCTAATAGAGCACTCCTCATTTAACCTAACATGCCGCTGGCACAATTGATTGCTAATTTAATCTAATCAGAAACTGATTGGGGTGTGTGTGTGTTTGTGCGTGTGTGTGTGTGCTTAGGCATGCATGCATTGTTAAGGAAAAAACATGCATTTAATTTTGAGTAGTTAGAACACTGCATTTGTGTTAGAATGACCAGACAATGGGGTGGCGTTTTTATGATTAATTTGTCTTTGAAATACAGGACACAGGTCCTGCAAAGGTAGATCTTGGTATAAGCAGGTATTAATTGTGTTGTTATTTGGGTTCAATTTGAGTTAAAACTCTTTACCCCTTACCTTTCCCAAGAACTTCTTTAATCCATCTAATGGCTATAATTGTACTGCATTTATTCCAGTTCAGAAACCTAAAGCCCTATATACTTTGAGTTGAGAGTTGAGTAACTATAGCTATTCATAAATTTTTCTGTTATTGATATTTTCCCAGAGTATGGAAATCCAGTTTTTTTTCTAGTTTTATGTACTAAATCATATTTGCCTGTCACCTAATAGATGCCTCCTCATTTCCATGTTATCTTAAAGTGCCTCGTATACTTACCTTGTACACCTGACTTCTGTGCTGTCTCCCTCCCCCTTTCTATTTTAACCACTTGATGCTCTGTAAACAAATACTTATAACAGGGATGAGGTGTATGAATGGGATAGAGCTCAAATAATTTGAATAATTACCATGTATTTGGGGGAGTATTCCTAATAGTATGGAAAGAAATGACAGTGGGCCAAAGGTTGTTTGTTTTTAATGTTTAAAATACCAAAGAAGTTGTTTGTGCCCCAGGGTGTGCTGGGTGTCCGGCTGGACCTGCGCTCCTTTCTGGGGGGCTTCCTCGGACAGGAAGCCGGTGGGCAGGGCTGCGAGTGTCTCTAAGCGTTCCCGGTTCATGGGTGAGTGGCCAGGATGTGGGGGCTTTGGTGTCCTCTGGGTGGGAAGTTTCAGTGGCATGTGCAGTACCAACTGGGGTGCCACTGCTACTGCCATCCCTCGGCCTGTCCCCTTGATTGTGGCTGAGCCCAGTGGGGATACCTGTGGTGCTGGAGAGGGTTTCCCAACCAGCTGCCTGGTAGATAGCTTGCAATTACCATGAAATATAGGCCAACACAGAATTGTCTAAAAGCCCATCGAAAGAAGATGCCCCATTTTCCCCA
Organism: Manis pentadactyla; assembly: GCF_030020395.1. Taxonomy (NCBI): domain Eukaryota; kingdom Metazoa; phylum Chordata; class Mammalia; order Pholidota; family Manidae; genus Manis; species Manis pentadactyla. The sequence continues at coordinate 40,722,686 of NC_080033.1, forward strand.
GTGCCACTAGAATCTGGCCAGTGTGGTAATCTTTTTTGAGGGTGTGGGACCTCTGCCCCTCCCACCAGCCCCTGTCACATTCTCCAACTGGAAGGTGTGAGCCACGGGGGCCGGCTGGGGCTTCGGTGCTGGCAAGGTTCTGCAGCCAGATTAGCAAATGTGAGGAGCCAGGGGTAGGCGGTGGGCACAGCCCTGGAGCAAAGGGCTGAGGTCCGCAGGGCGGAGGCTCCTCTTCAGCCCCGCTCTGCCTGGGCCCCAAGCCACTAGTGGTGAGTCTAGAGAAGCCATCAGGTTGGTGGCCACTCACAGACTGGACATAGCACCAGCGTGGACCCCATCAAGGAGCTTCCTGTCCAGAGAGGGCCAAGACAGGGCACATGTGCCTGGGAGTGCCCACAAGGGTGCCCATCCCGGTGGGGGGGATGCCTGGCTCGGGCCTTCTCTGCCGAGCTGGTCTCCCTTAGAGCCCACCTGGAACATCCACTTTTCTTGCCCCTCTAGCTCGTTTTGTGCCCCTTAAGCCTTGGCACCTCATGGGGACACTGCACTGCTGACCATTTGTCATCCATCGTGTTGTTGTTTGAACTCAAACCTGATCCCTCTGGAGACCCTGGGAAACACACATTTCCCAAGTTCAGACCAACTTTCTCTGGGGGCATCCAGTGCTCCACACCACACAGTGGTGAGATTGGCCCCTCCGGAGTTCGCGTCCCAAACAGGGACAAGGTCTTTGGGGTCGTGCCTGCCCCTGGGAGGATCTGCTGGAGTTTGTGACCTCTGAGTCCCACTGGTCACCACAACTTAGCTAAAGCCCCAAACTGGTCCCAGGGGCTTCATCTGGAGGTCAGCAGTGACTGCCAAGAGGGGGCGCTGCATCCCAGTTCTGCCCAGAGCAGCTGTGGGCTGGACCTTTCAGGCCTGCCTTGTGCCCTCCTGGCCTCATTCCACCCTGCAGGATCCATCTCCTCCACGGCCAGGTTCCCCTTCCTTGGTTTCCCTTCTCTGAATGATACTGAAGAGGGCAATAGCCACCGGTGTGTGGACCTGGCCCCAGGCTCTGTTCTCCACATTCGTCCCCACAGCCATGCTCTGTGGAGGAAAATGAGGCTCGGGATTCACTTGCCCAAAGCTGCAGGTGCTCCGGCCTGAGGCTGCTTCAGCCCACCTGTCCACTGGAGACTGTCTGACTTCTGTTGGACCTGAGAGCCTGCACCCTCTGCCCTCTCCATGCACCCCGGAATTGGGTAGGAGGAGCCTTGCAGAGTCACAGGCTGCCTGAGCATCGGCGAGGAGACAGGTTGTTCTAACAATAAGCCGAAAGGCCCTCCCTGTCCTGGGCCCTAGGCTGACAGTAGCAGAGAAGAGTGGAGGGGCCAGCACCCATCCTCCTGAAATCTGGCTGGGCTTGGGGACCTGTGTAGCCCTGGGAGCCAAGCCCATGCTCTTCCCTCTCTGGGACTGTCACAGTGCGTGGGATCCTGGTTGATCCAACCTGTGACAAGTCCTCCTCTACTGCCACCCCAGGGGCCTCTAGAAGCTTCCCTCTCCCAGAGGGGAAAGGCTGGGCTGTGGCGTCCCATCAGCACTGCTCTAGCCTTCAGCGGCAGCTCAGAGCCAGCCTCCTGCCACAGCCACCCTCCCTCAGCTGCCAGACACAGCCCCACATCTCACCCGCCCATTCAGAAAGAGCTCTGTGGTGGGGGGTCTGTGCCACACCCCCTGGGAGTCAGAGGTGGGAAGGAGCCCTGGAGAAGGTGGAAGAAAGGCAGCAGGGCATGTCCCCACCGCCAGGTGGCCCCAGGACTGGACTGGGGCAAGACACAAGGACACACATCGTGTGGGTGCGCCTGGCAGAAGCTCCCTGGGCACTGAGACAACACAGCACACTGGCACTTGGAAATGCTGGCACTTTTTGTTAATGGTAGGTGACTAATAAATATATTACTGCAGCCAATAAATTATTATACAATAACGAGAAATTTATTAAACCAAGTCACTCTTACAAAATTACAGTTAATATGGGGTGGGAGGTTGTGGTGGGGTTGGGAAGTGGGACCACTGCATGTCGACTGTTAACACTGTGCCCCTCTTATAGACGTGGCTCTGCCAGCACGCTTCCGTGTGGTAATCCTCTTGGCACTAGGTTCCAGCCGCCTAATTTTCGGCGGGGGGGCAACCTTGTTTTTCATCACACTCTTGCGAACTATGAGGTCTCTTGGGAGCCCACCTGGGGAGTGGCTTCTCTTTCACCTTTGCTGGAGTGGGCATGGGTGCCGTCACGTAGGCCTGGTAGCCATCAACGAGGGGGAGTGTCTGTCCCTTCCAGTACAACTGCGCTTCAACATGCCCTTCATCTATGAGGTGCTTGTAGAAGGGTGTAGCCGAAGGGGAAGCCGCTGCTGCTGCTGCAAAGAAAACCAGAGCTGATCAGTCACTCCTCCTGTACACAGTGTCCTGCCAGAACCTTCCCTCTGTCGTGTCTCTCTCAGTTTCTGGCTGAAGCCATTTGATCTGCTTGGCATCTAAAACCCAGACTTGGCCCATCACCTCTATGAATCCCCTAGAGAAGCGATGTTGGCTGCAAAGCAATTCCATGGAGCCTGTGGCAGCAGGAGACCAGGAAATCTGTTCCCCATTCCCAGAAAAAAACTCAACCTGAAAATGATTACAATCAGGATCCCCTCCATCTCTCCCTTCCACAACAGGGGAAGCATTTGTTAAAGTCTGTCACTTCTGAGGCGGTTTTAGTGGAAATACCTTTCCAGTTTTCGAAAAAATAATCTTACACGAATCAGTTAAGAACCCCTCTCCCTTTGAGCCCCATCTGTGTTGCCTTTTTCAACCACGCTGAACTCTAGCCCTCTGATACGTTCATGTAGATTTGAAAAAGGCCAAATCAAAGCAGAGTGACCAGGAGGCTCAGGCCAGAATGTGGGTACCTAGTCTAGGCCCACATCAGCGCAACCTCTGGGACGTCTTTTCCTCAGCTGTTAGGTCTCAGTGTCCCTTTATCACTCCCGTTGACTCTTCTGCTCTTCCCATCGGTATGACACCCTTTTGCCTGCTACTCAGAGGCTCAGTCGAGAATGTGTCTGAGGGCACCCATGTGGACAGCTTGGTGAAGGGGCCCAGGTTGGAAGGTGAGGTTATGAGTGTCACTCAACAGCTCTTCCTCAAACTGCTCCATTTACACAAAAATGCTCTTGACTTTTGCTAAGAGGCCAATCACCACACTGGCTTTTCCGCTGGTGCTGGAACAGGCCAGCCTCATTCCTACCTCAGGATCATTCACTTGCCATTTCCTCAAGGGTCCAGAAGGAAGCATTTGTAGCCCAAAGGTGGAGGGAAGGCTACATTTATAAAGATTAGGAAACTTCTCAACACTTGCCCAGGGATTGAGACAGGGACTGTGGGTGTAGTCAGAGTAGGGTGAGGGCCTCTGGGGAAAAGCAGGGCGGAATATGTTCAGTCAGAGCAATGTAACTACATGCAGGGAAACCCCCTTGCTAAAACTCTATGTTAAACATTGAGCTCTAGAATCATTCTTCAGTGAAATCAGTTAATGTTCCCCGGATAAAGAAGAGTAGCACATGCTTTATTATGCTAACCATTTATAATCACGTGTAAGGTTCACTTCAGCATACTAAAAGGCCCAGGCCTATGTGCTGTCTTTCCTCCTTCAGATCTGATGAAGTGATTTTGCAAACTGGCCAACTAATTTAGCAAGTAAGCCCAGGCATAAACACAGTAAAAGGCAGGAAGGATTCCACCTTAAAGATAAGATTGCATTTTAATACCCAAGAAGTTAAGAAGTTAGAAATTATTAACTTACTCTTTAGCAAACAATACCTCAGCCCACCTTGTGGGGCTGAGCAGGTGGCCTTGTTTCCTGTGCCCCAGACCAAGATGCTGGTATCTCAGGGAGAAATCATCAGAGGAAGTTGCTTGTGTTAAGTTAATTCTAAATATTCAGAGACCACTTAATAAGTTCACACCCCTAAGTTTTTTTTCATGTTCTCGAAAAATCCTTAACTGTCTATAAAATACCCTAGACAATGCACCACTACGGACTCTCTTGTCCCCTCCTGGTGTGAGCCGGGAGCTCTGTCCCTTCACTGTATCTCTAAATAAAAGCCTGTACCTTGGTCTCCTACCTTGACTGTTTGTGAAGCTCATTCCTCGGCTCTGCAAACAAGAACCCCAGCATCATCTTTGGGGGCTCGTCCGGGATAACTTCGGAGGTGAGTATCGGCATCCAAACCTGCCTCTTCTTTTGCTCTCCTTATAGAAGGAAGCCGTCTGTGGCACACAAAATCAGGTGCTTGTCAGCCACTTAAATGGGACTAGCCTGGCTGCTGATCTCAAAGTCTCAAGCGGCAGGTTCCCCTGCATCTCCCTCAGTGGATCCCCCGTCTCCCTTGGGAGCCGGGAATGTCAGCTGAGTGGAGGCCAGGATTCCCCTTCAGAGGCATCTCCTCGGATGTGAGGGACTGAGGAAAACTGTGGGCAACTGTAAGAGTCTAGGCTGAGGCTACACTTCAGCGGCTTCTCAAAGGCCCGCGTGTCTGGAATCAGACCCCGACAGCCCAATTGGGTATCCGTGAGGAGCACCTCTCTGTCTCTGCCTCTGACTTCCAACCTGCTTCTTCAGGCCGCCCTGGCCTCAGTGAGGCAGGGGGTGTTCCTAACTCCCTTCTAACTTCATCAATTTCATGGAACCCGATGCTCACCACCGCAAGGTAGGAGATCCACGCTCTGCTCTTATTCCTAATTAAATGCTGTACTTTTTAACTCATAAAAATGTGTCTGGGCACCCGTTAGCCACTTAAAAGACGATTAGCGTCGGCTACCAGTCTTAAGTCTCGGGTGAAAGGTTTCCCGGTGTCTGCCACTCCTTGATCCCCCACCTCCAGACGGACGGGAATGTCGGGGAGTGGCTGAGCTGATTTCCTACTTTCCTCTCCTAATCTGTGGACTCCGAGGGCAGACCCGACTAGTAGACAGTGGTCCTTGGATCTCGGCTCTGGCCGATTGATCCGACGGCGCTGAGTGAACCTCTGGCTAGGCTGCTGCCTATGCGAGAATTGCAGATGACCCCGACCTCTTGTCTCAGTGATCAGATTTGTAATAGTGGGTGACTGGCGAGTTAATTACCAGGCAGTGGCAGAAACTGGTGTTAGAGTATAGCCCCCCCACCCCCACCACCACCAATAAATGTCTGTGGCAGCTCCTGAATTTTATTTCTGGCCTTAGAAAAAAGTTCCCTCGCTCTCCATTCAAAGCAGTCCTCTTAGGCCTGTGCCACTTTTTCCTGTGTAAGGTAAATGAAGTCTGTAAAGTAATCAAGCTGAAACCTGAGACCAACATGTAAATGGCTCTATTCTGTTGATCTCCTTTCCTTAGAAGCAGTCATCCTGGGGCTAGGCATTTCCTTTTCTGCAGCCCCAGAAAAGCAAGACAGACTTGTGACTTAGATCTGGGCTCTGGCAGCAAGAAGTCACACAGTCCCTGCACTTATCAGACAGGCAGGGAGCGCTCAAGGAAAGCTCGTGCAGAGAAAACTAGTGAAACTCCCAAAAGGCGTAAGTAGGAGCACACTGGTAAGGTCCCACTAAATCCACAGCTCCGAGGCGACTCTTGCTTAGTGGGAAGGCAAGAGGGGAATCAAGGCAAGGTACAGGCCACGCTGGTAAGGAGTGGTTAAATCCAGTAGGCCTGGCAGAGGTGGTGATTGACCACTGACACCTAGGCTCCAAGGCGAGGGGACGCCCTCACAGAGAGAGAGGCTGACCAGGTGCTGGACACCCGTCCCTCTCTCTCTCTCTCTCTTTCAGATGGGAGCATCCTCTTCAAGGTTAAAGCCAGACACGCCTCTGGCATGCATTCTGAGGAACTGGGAGCAATTTTGATCCCCAGATCCTGAAAAGGAAAAGGTGCTTTATCTTCTGCATGTAAGCCTGGCCTCAGTACAAAGTCTCTCATTGGAAAGGCTTGCTCCCTGAGAGAAGTATACAATATAATAAAGTTATGCAGCTAAATTTATTTTAATGCAAGGAAGGAAAATAGTCAAAAGTCCCGTAGACTATAATATGGAACTAGTTTTCTAAATTATTTTGGATCAAAATCTATTCTACTTATTAGGGTTCATTATCTTCAAAAATTGAGAGGTTTTTAAACTAGACTCTCTGAAACAGAAGAAATTTATCTTCTGCAATACAGCCTGGCTTTAAACAACTGGAGCTAGAACTGTGCTTGCATTTCATTTCCAGCCCCCTGGACACACATCCCTATGAGTTCAGACCCTTCATTGGCCCTGTTAGTATGGGGCCATCTAAACCTTAACCCAGTTGTATAAACTGCTTGCCTGTAAAGTGTATTCTTGAAAACTGAGATACTTTTAGTCAAATAAGCTAAAAGGAAAGGCAATTGGATATCAGTAACTCAAGTCTCTGTGTCAGTTTGTCTGTATATGTTCTTTTTATGAAGAGTGTTGCTAACTATAGTCATTACGTCTCAGTCTGTATGTTTGTGTGCCTAAGCATGTAGATCAAAGATTTTTCTACCTCTGGATGGTATTAATGAAATTGATTTAAAGACAAGCGCTTGTGAAAATTGGGCGTTCTAAAACTTCCAGAGAATTCTAATGGAAAATATTAAGCATTAATGCTAATTTAAGTTGAACTGAAATGGACATGTCCCTATGGTTATCAGCTGCCTAAGTTTACCTCAAGTCATTTAAGTTGATGTTATCTGCTAAATCTTTCAAGAATAAAATGCTTAGAGGCTTGACTTTGTCTAATATTCAGTAAGGGTTTTGTAAGTAGTCTAGCAGAGTTGTTAAGAATGAGTAAACTAAATGTAGTAAGTGAACTTCTTAATAATAATTGTGTGTTACAGTGTGTATACCTACCTACAGCCTGAGAATCTTTGTGGTAACCTAAAACCTTAAAGTTTTGCTAAGTTAAGAAGATATACTTTGTGTTTAGTGAGAAGTTGTGTTGTAAAGCTCATGGTTACAGAAATTATAAAATGTTCATAAATTTGTCAATCCAAAGCATGCTAGTTTAACAGTTTATAATAGCCTGCTTCTCAGTGTTTACTAAACATTAAGGTACCTAATAGTTTTAAGTTCTAATAGTTAACACTGATACTTTCCAGAGGGCCCCTGGAACATGTCAGAGGAATTTTTTCTCATTGGAGAAAGTATTTGGCTAATTTGGCTTATTTATCTGATATATAATTACCTGCTTAATTACCTGGAAAGCACTGTCAAAGGGAATGATGCTAAACTTTGTTACTGAATGTTTTGTGTTACAGAAATATCCGCATTTTCTTATGTCAACTGTCCTACAGTAAGCTCTCATCAGATCTTTAACCGTTGTCATTTGTAAGTCTTTTGTCATTCATACTCACTGTTTTATTACTCCTAAACTAGTAAAGAACTAGATTTCAGCAGAACAGGTATTGATTACATAGGATTAAGTAAACTAAGGAAGATGATTTTGTGGCTTTTTGTTTCAAATGTTGCTGATAAAGTGTTTTAAGCCTTTTCTCTTAAGCTGACAACAGTTTCATGAATGACAATACCTTTATAAGCAGAATTGAAACATTTATCTTTCTCTCTACCTGACCCCTCAAGAATTTAAAAGCTTTCAGTATTTTTATATTTCATGGCAGTATGTTTATTTGCATAAGTTCAATAAGAATCTGCTTTCCTTGTAACAGAACCAATTACAAACACAGGTTATACTACCAATGAGACAGGGACCATGGATGTAGTCAGAGTAGGGTGAGAGCCTCCGGAGGGGGCAGGGCAGGATATTTGCAGTCAGAGCAATGTAACTACATACAAGGAAACCCCCCTACTGAAACTCTATGTTAAACATTAAGCTCTAGAATCATTCTTCAGTGAGATCAGTTAAATGTTCCCCAGATAAAGAAGGGTAGCACATGTTTTATTATGCTAATCACTTGTAACCATGTGTAAGATTTACTTTAGCATACTAAAGGCCCAGGCCTATGTGCGGCCTTTCCTCCTTCAGATCTGACAAGGTGATTCTGCAAACTGAGCAACTAACTTAGCATGCAGACCCAGCTGTAGATGGCACAGTAAAGGGCAGGAAGAATTCCATCTTGAAAATAAGATTGCATTTTAACGCCCGGGAGGTTGAGGAGGCAAGATTCTTTAGCAAGTAGACAATACCTCGGCCCACGTTGGGAGCTGGGCAGGCAGCGTTTTGATATGCTCCCGGACACAGAGAGAAATCAAGGAAGGAAATTCCTTACATTAAGTTAATTTTTAATATTCAGAGACCACTTAACAAGTCCACACCCCTAAGTTTTTTTCATGTTCTCGAAAAGTCCTCAACTGTCTATGAAAACCCCTAGACAATGCAGCGCTATGGGCTCTCTTGTCCCCTCCTGGCAATAGAGCCAGCGCAGGGGCTCTATTCTCTCACTTTATTTCTAAGTAAAAGCCTGTACCTCGCTCTCCTACCTTGACTGTTTGTGAAGCTCATTCTTCGGCTCCACAATCAAGAACCCCGGCATCACAAAGGCTTTGACTGGAATGTCATACCTGAGAGACACGTGCTTAAACTCAGATATGAACAGCTTTAAGGAACTAAGGTTGACTATATAAAGCCAACAAAGCCCCTTGGAAGAACTGGCCTGGTACCTTGCTTACAGGGTTCCCATGAGCCTTACCAGGTGAGTAAGGAAGGTCACTTCCTGGCAGGTGCAGGAACCTCAGGATGTCTTGGAGACCTCGAGAAGAGAGGAATTCACCCAAATCTACAGGTACTGCAGGCAAAACCTGATGGCAAGTCTGGCTTGGCTTTCTAGCCTCAAGAGGCCTTTAAAAGTTCAATCTGAAATTCCTTATAAAAAGTTCCAGCAAAGCACATTTAAAATGGTCTATGTAACCAATTGCTCTTATTGCTGCACTTATGCAAATAATAAAGCCAAGTGTTAATTATTTTCTTAATCTGGTTACTTCTAATAAAAATGAGGGTGATTTTAGAGAAAAGTATTGTTTCAATAATGCAGCCTTATCTGTACTAAATCCTGATACTAGTCATTGAGACATAAACTGGATCTAAGATTCTAGCTTCTTCAAAATATCTGGCTATGATTCTCTAGATGTTTTAGTTTTCTCCTATCGTTGCAATTAAAGTTTTACTATTTCTAGTTCTCATATTCAACCATGCATTCTTAATCTCATTAAGTTTGTCCTTCCAGAATAGAAAATCCAACTCCAGATATTGCTGCTTAACCTAATAACACAATTTGTTCTATCTTGCCTAGAAGCCACAAAACTGCAAATGGAGATAGAACCTGGAATAAAAGCGCCCATCTTCCGAGGCCCTCTCGAATGACCACTGATGGAGACCTAGCTGCACCCCTTACTGCGCCCCCTCTCAGCATGAAGCAGCCAGAGCGGTCATCGCCCCCTTTCCCTAGCAGCAGCTAGGGTCTCTATCTGTAGAGGGGGGAATGAGACAGGGACTGTGGGTGTAGTCAGAGTAGGGTGAGGGCCTCCGGGGAAAAGCAGGGCGGAATATGTTCAGTCAGAGCAATGTAACTACATGCAGGGAAACCCCCCTGCTAAAACTCTATGTTAAACATTGAGCTCTAGAATCATTCTTCAGTGAAATCAGTTAATGTTCCCCAGATAAAGAAGAGTAGCACATGCTTTATTATGCTAACCATTTATAATCACGTGTAAGGTTCACTTCAGCATACTAAAAGGCCCAGGCCTATGTGCTGTCTTTCCTCCTTCAGATCTGATGAAGTGATTTTGCAAACTGGCCAACTAATTTAGCAAGTAAGCCCAGGCATAAACACAGTAAAAGGCAGGAAGGATTCCACCTTAAAGATAAGATTGCATTTTAATACCCAAGAAGTTAAGAAGTTAGAAATTATTAACTTACTCTTTAGCAAACAATACCTCAGCCCACCTTGTGGGGCTGAGCAGGTGGCCTTGTTTCCTGTGCCCCAGACCAAGATGCTGGTATCTCAGGGAGAAATCATCAGAGGAAGTTGCTTGTGTTAAGTTAATTCTAAATATTCAGAGACCACTTAATAAGTTCACACCCCTAAGTTTTTTTTCATGTTCTCGAAAAATCCTTAACTGTCTATAAAATACCCTAGACAACGCACCACTACGGACTCTCTTGTCCCCTCCTGGTGTGAGCTGCGAGCTCTGTCCCTTCACTGTATCTCTAAATAAAAGCCTGTACCTTGGTCTCCTACCTTGACTGTTTGTGAAGCTCATTCCTCGGCTCCGCAAACAAGAACCCCAGCATCAGGATGACATTTCACTTGCCCTCAGCAGTGAGCAGGAATACTGGTATTAGTTAACAGCTGGGGAAGTTCTGACGTATTGCAAGCAAGCCCGAAAGGAGAAGCCAGGTGGCAGCCAGGTGAGGCTATGTGCCCACCAATGACTCTTGTACAGGTGTCCCGCCTAGGCCTACCTGCTGTGCAGCCCTCCCAGGGCACAGAGAAGAAGTTACACTGGATGTAGATCTGGTGAGACATTCTCAGGCAGCCAGACTGCTATCTGGTCTCAAACTGGTAGAAGTGCTTCTCCAAGAACACTAGGTTTGTGTAGTCACGCTGCCACAGCAACAGTGAAGCCATCGATACCCAGTGAGGTCACATACGGAACCGTGCGACTTGAGGGGCAGGCTTCAGGCTCTCTTGTGGAAGAGAGCAGGGTGGGAGGCAGAGGGGCACCCTACCTGGCCCTTACTTCTAGCCCTCAGTATCCATGCCTTAGTCAAGTAGCCATTTCCTCTGGAATATACCTGTGGGCTGGCATGGGAGGGCAAGAGGCCCACATTCTGAGATGGGCTTGAAGGGCAAGATTAACCTAAGAGACAGCCAGGGTGTTTGGCACTGAGCCTAGGGATTCCACAGTTGGAAAGGCAGAGATTTGTGTGGGCTAGGGAATCAGGGAAGGCTCCTTGGTAGTGGGCCTGAAGGGAAAGGGGAATTGGGACCTATGGAGAGGAGAGGGAAGGCACTCCAGGTGGGAAAAATATAAGCAAAGACAAGTTCTTCTTAATGTTGCCCTGCCCCAAATGGTAATTCATAGAACCTTTGTGATTTTACAAGTAAGACTTCAAAAAACCAAGAGGTTAAGGGGCCTATAGATGACACAGGCAGTGAAAAGGTGTTCTGCTCAAGGGTAGGCTTTCCCCTTGGGGCTCTGGATGTATAGCTGTAGGAATGTGAGAAGCTCATCACATTTCAAAGTCACTCTGGGAGGGACATTACAAGTGCTCTAAGGCAGAGTGAGGGGCCTGAGTGACTTCACAGAGTGGGAATGAATTCTGACTTTAAGATCCCATTTTTCAGGTGCAAAGACTAAGGCACTGGGAGATAAGTGGTATGGTAAACGAGGCCCAGTAGGGTGGCCCCTGTGAGCAGAAACTAGCGCCCAGACAGGAAATGATGAGGGCTTATTAACTCAATGCCAAATCCTAATCCTACCTTTTTCTCTCTGCCCTGTATCCTCATATAGGTCACTTCTCCTTGGGTCTCAGGGATTTGACATATCCCACATCTCCCAGCGATTGGAGAGTCTCAGTGCGGACACTACCTTTGAGCCTCTTGAGCCTGTGAAGCACACAGACATTCAGGTAGGGGCTGCCAGGCTCCAGGACTGGTAGCGCGTTGAGCGTGCAACCCAGGCTGAAGGCCCTGGCCCTTTGTTGACCAGCAGATTTAGGAATTTTAGATTTAGTTTAATTCTCTTCTTCCTCAGATATTAAGAGATGGGGAGGCTCAGCTTTGGAGGTATAGTTATTTTGGGTTATTTTCAGAGTGCTGTGTGAGACTGAATTTAAGAAAGCAATTCCAACCTGCACTTTTAGATCATTGTAATTATGAGAACAGATTTCTCTTCCTTCTTTGGGCTTAATCCAAGGAACAGAGACATTAGTTGTAAGTTCCTCTTGCTTTCTTTGCTAGTTCTCAAATAATTGTACTATTTGTTGTCCACATTTCTGTATCTTGCTTGTACTAGCTGGCAAAGAGCTGGAGAAAACTTAGAGTGCTATTTACTGAAACCTATTCATCAATTTCTAGGAAGTACTTGGCTGCGTTAGTGGCACCAGGAAGTAGTCTAATAGAGCACTGCATTCTCATTTAACCTAACATGCCGCTGGCACAATTGATTGCTAGTTTAATCTAATCAGAAACTGATCAGGGTGTGTGTGTGTTTGTGCATGTGCGTGTGCTTAGGCATGCGTGCATTGTTAAGGAAAAAACATGCATTTAATTTTGAGTAGTTAGAACACTGCATTTGTGTTAGAATGACCAGACAATGGGGTGGCGTTTTTATGATTAATTTGTCTTTGAAATACAGGACACAAGTCCTGCAAAGGTAAATCTTGGTATAAGCAGGTATTAATTGTGTTGTTATTTGGGTTCAATTTGAGTTAAAACTCTTTACCCCTTAGCTTTCCCAAGAACTGTTTTAATCCATCTAATGGCTATAATTGTACTGCATTTATTCCAGTTCAGAAACCTAAAGCCCTATATACTTTGAGTTGAGAGTTGAGTAACTATAGCTATTCATAATTTTTTCTGTTATTGATATGTTCCCAGAGTATGGAAATCCAGTTTTTTTTCTAGTTTTATGTACTAAATCATCTTTGCCTGTCACCTTATAGATGCCTCATTTCCATGTTATCTTAAAGTGCCTCGTATACTCACCTTGTATACCTGACTTCTGTGCTGTCTCCCTCCCCCTTTCTATTTTAACCACTTGATGCTCTGTAAACAAATACTTGTATCAGGGATGAGGTGGATGAATGGGATAGAGCTCAAATAATTTGAATAATTACCATATATTTGGGGGAGTACTCCTAATAGTATGGAAAGAAATGACAGTGGGCCAAAGGTTGTTTGTTTTTAATGTTTAAAATACCAAAGAAATTGTTTGTGTTAAAAGCTAATGGATTTTTAAGTTGTCTTTGGCATATTTGGAATACGTATTTGTAATACTTAGCACATTAGTGATGCACTTTGTTGAGTTCCCATTGATGAGATACTCCATTTTTCTCTTTGAGATGTTAATGACAGGTTTGTTTATAAATGTATTGAGTCATAATGATCATTTATTCTGATCTACTTAATGCATGACACTCTCCTTCAACACCTTCTATTAGATGGTTTCAGCAATGCATGCTTGGTCATATCAAAGAGAGTTTCTCAGTTTAGAATGAGCATGGCTAGGAAGGAGGTCTGGTCCTGTACCCCTGGGAAATCTTTGAACTTTGAAAGGAAGGATGCTTCCATTTCAAAATTTTATCTCTTGATTGGGTTTTCCAGTATAGCTTCAAAAATGCAAAATGGTCAATCCAAGATAATGGTTGGTTAACTGGGAATTGATCATCTAGACCTGAAGTACAGATTTAAGACGAACTAGTTTCAAAATAAGTTCGCTTTTGACTTCATCTTCCTGCCAGCAAAGGCTTAAAGGAGAAAAATTTGTTTTTAAAGGGTTGAGGTTTTGGCTTGATCTGAGATGACTCTCCTTGTTTTTCTGGTTGGAATTGGAAGTTTTAAGTTGTATTGCAGGGCCAGTTGACCCGTGCTTAAACTTCCTATATACATGTGTTAGCATGTCCTTTCCTGACTTCTTGTTGAGTAGTCAAATGTAAGAGCTAGGCCAGCTTTCACCTTTAATGTGGAGTGGTCCTCCTTTTAATTCTCATAATGTGTTGGTTATCCAAAAAGAGTTAACTTGGACATTATCAGTTTTTTGTTTTTGGAAGAGCCAGATATACATTTTAATGGACATTTTCTAATGTAACAGCTTTATTGAGGTCTAATTCATATACCATAAATCTAATGGATTTTTGTGTATGAACTTTTGTTTTCCAAGCAGTGCAGATTTAGAGATGAGAATGCAGTCTAATCCCATGTGCTGGGTGTCAACCAGTGAATTTATTCTGTCAGTTTATAAATTCATAAAAGGAAATGTTGAAGGATACTTTGACAGAAGCTGAGACTTTGTACTATCCATCATTTGCATTAGTTACACTCTTGAAAAGGCATTTCCCATGTATAGATACATATGTAGATATATGTATAGTCCCTTTCTGTTTGGTAAACACTGTATTTGTTTCTAATGGAGCTTGAAATGAATATAGGTTTTTTGTTTATCATAATGAGTAATAGTGGCATGTATTGAGAATGTGTTTTTAAAAGATTGCCCTGGTGAGCAAAGTAACATATTTTGAAAACCCACTGCAATATATATATAGCTGGACTAGTAGAATTTCTAAAAATAATTATTGATTTTATTTCTTAGAAATGGTAATAAAGAAGGCCTACACATTTGTGTAAGAGAGGTGAAGGGCAGTAACTATTAACAGGACATGTTCTGTGTGACTTCACGGTGCTTGCAAGTACAGGTTCACAGAGATCCGCTTGCTTCTGTCTTTGGAAAAAAAGTATTGAGGGCCCAATGCACATCTTTAATGTGATCTTAACAGTACTAATGTACCATGGATGATGTGTATTCTATAATACTAAAGTACTAATTTATACAGTTGGGTTATTTTCTGGACTTTTTCACCAGATCACGTGTATATCTCAAGAAGGTTGTGCAGAAAACAGCCTTAGTTGGCCATCCAAATGGGAGCTGCAGTTTCTCACCATTAGACCAAATGGCATTAGACCAAAATATGATATATTGTTAAGCTTAGTGTATTAGATTTATAGGGCTGCCATGACAAGTTTCTACAAACTTAGTGGCCTTAAAACATTAGAAATTTATTCTCTCATGGTTCTTGGAGGCCAGAACTTTGAAATCAAGGTGTTGGCAACTCCGTGCTCCAAAGGCTCTAAGGGAGAATCCTTCCTTTTCCAGCTTCTGGTGTCTCCTGACAGTCCTTGATTTGTGGCAGTATTACTCCTGTCTGCCTCCATCGTCACAGGTTTTCCTCAGGTGTGTCAAATCTCCCTCTCCTTTCTTTTTTTTTTTCCCTTTGAGAGGGCATCTCTCATATTTATTGATCAAATGGTTGTTAAAAACAATAAAATTCTGTATAGGGAACTCAATGCACAATCATTAATCAACCCCAAGCCTAATTCTCAACAGTCTCCTATCTTCTGAAGCATAACGAAGAAGTTCTTACATGGTGAACAGTGCAAGGGCGGTCATATCACAGAAACTTTTGGTTTTGATCACGCATCATGAACTATAAACATCAAGTCAGATATGATTACCTATTTGATTTTTATACTTGATTTATATGTGAATCCCACATTTCTCTGGTATTTTTTTTTAATAAAATGCTGAAGTGGTAGGTAGATGCAAAATAAAGGTAGAAAACAATTTAGTGCTGTAAGAGGGCAAATGTAGATGATCAGGTGTATGCCTATAGACTAAGTATTAATCCAAGCTAGACAAGGGCAACAAAACATCCACGGATGCAGAAGATTTCTCTCAAAACAGGGGGGTGAGGTTCTAAGCCTCACCTCTGTTGATCCCCAATTTCTCACCTGATGACCCCCCTGCGACTGTGCCTGTCTTAGGTTGTTCCTCCCTTGAGGAATCTTACCCGTCTCTGGCTAACCAGTCATCTTCCGGGGCCATACAGGGAAATGTGAAGTTGGTAAGTGAGAGGGAAGCCTTATTGTTTGAAAAGGTTAGCTTTTTACTTCTTTGCATATTTATGCCCTGTGGCTTCTATGCCCAGCATTTGTCTTGAGGTATCTTTAGCACTTGGAGGAATTATGATACTTGGTAAATTCTATATGAGGCATGAATTCTATTTAAGGGTTGTAATTAGGAAGGAAGAAGAAAAGCTATAGAAGTAGCAGACGGAAGAAAACATGGGAAGATTGATTATTTCTTTGACATATCTTCTTGTAGAGTAACATAAGCATGTATAGGTTTTAACAAACAACTAATTAAATTGTGTACACACATTAACAGAGTAGGAATACAGCTACATAACAAAAGCAGACCTACAATTACCAGCCATATCCAGTGAAACCAAGGAAACCAGTTAGGTACCCTAGGCATTTGTGAAAACTTATCAATAATATGGTGGATATTGTCTAACTGAATTTGAATAGTTTGAGAAAAATCAGACAAATTAAAACAACACATTCCTGGGAACTGTTCACATCCCATATGTTCTTTTAACAATAGATAGTCTATAGTCACACGATTTTGGAGCGCTGCAACTTGCACTTCTCCTAATTCTTGGTTGAGTTCTGACAATATAGATCCAATCAAATTTGTTGTTTTACTGTATGCACAGGCCAGCTTAGATATCTCCTTCTTCATTCCAATGCAATGGCAAGTCCAGGAACCAGTGGGATGAATGCAGCTACAACTGTAACTGCGCCAGGATCTTTGTTGAAGTTTTTTGATGATAATCTTCTGGAATGACTCTTCCAGAGGATGTTGATGGTTCAGTGTCTTTTTGTTTTCATGATTCTAACAGTCAAATTGGCCAAACAGTTACTGACATCATTCAACCCTTGGCCCACAAAGCAAAGGGAAGGATCAGAGTTAAGTCAGATGGGCTCAGTATCTGCTTCTGGTTCTCTTAGATATGCCCACCCTTTCTTCTTCTCTTCCCTCCCTCCCTTCTTCCTTTCTTCCTCCCTTTCTTCCTCCCTCTCTCCCTTCCTCTTGATCTCTTAGGGCATAGGAGAGGGGCCTACGTCAGGGTATCATTTTTAAGTTCAGACTAGCAAGGTGAGAAGAAGTCTGCCAGGCAGATAAATGGGGCCAGGAGCATGTTCTAGGCAGAAAAGGACAGAAAGTTACAAGTTCCAAAGCAGTGGGAGCTCCAAATGGTAAGTGGCTGGCAGTTGCCCAGAGCCAAAGGCAGGGGTGTGGTGAGGCAGAGGACGCACTTGGCACGGGATGACTGTGAAGGACGTCAGATTCTGAAAGGCCCTTGTTTTTATCCCCTAGACCCGGATTTCACAACCTGGAGGTTGGATAAGTCTGTGTTGGCGATGGAGGAGTTGCCTGGTGTATTTTGGACATGTAGCATCATCTCTGGCTTCTTCCCACTAGATACTAGCACATGTCCCTCCACTCCAGATGTGACAACCCAAAATGTCTCCAGCCATTGCCAAATGTCCCTGCAGAGGCAGGACAATGCTGCCCAGTTAGGACCACTATTTCCGGTGATATGGAGCCTCTGAGGGTTTAGGGGCAGGACCGGGACAAGATTGGAAGGACACTCCCAATGGATAGTTCTACAGCTGCAGACTGTGGCTTAAGGGGGCTGACTGGAGGCAGACCTGGGTTGTGGGGAGATAGGGACACTTTTATAATAGCCCTGGAGGAAGAGAATGTGGATCTGGCCCGGGACAGGGCCATGAGGGTGGGGGTACTGGTAGCAGACCAAGAGATAGGACTAGGAGGGGCAGATTTGGAAACTGATCGCTCAGGGAAGCTGATGCAGGGTGAGCAGTTTAAAGCTGCAAACTTCGGCCTGGGGTGCGGGAATGAGGACCGACTAGGGACAGGAGATGTGAGTCTTTGTGGGCCTGGATCACCCACACAGCTCTGCTCATGCATCCACACATGCTCACTTGCAGACGCCTATGCCTGTCCACACCCCTCTCCCCATCTCTTCCTCTACCCTGCCTGTGCATCTCTCAATCCACCTGTTACTCTGGCAGATCAGCAGAGAAGGCAGCAGCCACTCCCTCCGCGGAGCCTGCCCAGCTGACTTCCTCGGCTGAGTTTTCCAGGCACTCCTTTGCTCCTCTGCTGATGCCTGCTGCTCACTCATGATGATAGTTACACTTACCATTTGCTGAGCATTTCCTGGGTTCCAGGCACTATCTTCACATTCTGTAATTTATCTTTGAGAGCCATCTTACTGAAAAGGAAAAAGGCTCAAGGTGGGGAATGTATTGACTAGCTATTGTCCCCTCTGCCAGGAGCGCCATGTGGCTGGAGCCATCACCTGCTTGTCTGTGGCCATGTCACCAGCCCCCAGCGTGCTGCCTGGCTCACAGCACGGTACAGAATGAGTTTGCATCTGACCCTAGAGCCTGGATAACTTCTGTGCCACATCCTTCTCTTTTCCTTCATGTTCTTACTAATAATAGATGTTCATTTTGAATGGGTAAATGAATGAATGAATGAATGAACTATACCTAGCATCAAGGGTGGCCTCCAGTCCTTGATTGCCCAGGAAATGTACACCCTTGTCCAGGGGAAAGCTGACCAAGTTTCCAGACTGAGGGTACCTGTTTTCCTGGCAAGTCTAGCATCTTCCAGCATTATATGCTCTGCTCCCAGAGAGGGAAGCCATCTGCCTCTGACTCTGTGGGCTCATCTGACACCCAGGCTTCTGGGATATTTCAAGCCTACTTTTAATGAGCCTTTCTGAGCCTTTTTTCCCTTAGGCTCAGAAAGCCAATTTTATTTTGCCAGGAAAGTAAAGACAGATTTCTGGAAGGCTCAAGTTTGCTCTAAAGAAAACCTGTAATTTGGGTGGGCCTCTAGTTCAGCAGGTCTCAGCTTTGGCCATCCAGAAGAATCACCGAGGGAATTGAAAAGATATTGGCACTGAGGCCCATTCCCCAAGGGTTCTAATGTAATTGGTTGAGAGTGGGGCCCAGTTATCAGTAAGATTTTGAAAGATCTCCAAGCAATTCCTATGTACAGGTTGCAAACCCTGTTCTTGTTTATGGACCTCAAAATCACATTCTTTTACCTCATGTTTCTCTTCTAGGGGGAGGGTGTGGGTAGAGAGGAGAAGGAGGATAGGAAGGAGGGGGAGAGAGATAGGGACACAGACAGGTGGAGAGACAGTCAGCTATCCCCCAGTTTACCCGTCGTAGGTGTGTAAGGTATCCAACAGCACGTCCTTCTTTTGGATTGGAGCCCTACTCCAGGGCAGGATGATATTTGCCTTAAATACTGGAATAAATTTATTAATGAGCCACATTCTGAATGGAGACCAGGTAAACCTGCAGAATGAGACCTGGGGAAGGGAAATATCTACGAGGGGAAATGGCCCTGGCAGCATGAAAGGGCTGGACAAAGGGTGAGGTGTCCACCATAGCCCGGAAGGGTTTGCTAAAGGAAGTGAGAGTGTGTGGGAGACTGACCCTCTGTCCTTCTCAGCTTCCCCTGTGCTGGTTCTGGGTCCTACTGTTTATAGAAGATGAATTGTTGGGCTGAGCAAGAGAGACTGTGAGCATTTGTTCCTGATGCAACAACCCACTAGGAGCTAAGAGGCTACCTGGCCGGCCTGAGCTTAGCAGTGGACCCAGAGACGGTCATCCTACCGCCTCATCCTCATCCACGGCACTCAAGAGATTTTTGTTATGTTGAAATTTTGGTGACTGACCAAAAGCAGCCTCAACCGGGAAGTCTCCCCAGATGACTTGCTGGCCCAGGGCAGGGCAGTCCTGGGCACAGGCCATGACTGTGCAAAGCAGGCCCCAAAACTGCAGGGTGGTGGCCAGGGCAGCCCGGGGCCCACCTCCAGCCATGTCACTTCCAGGGACTGGCCTCGGTCGTCGCCCCTGACTTCCCTGTCTTCCCCGGCCCCTCCCTCCCCCCCGGCAGGCGTGGCGTCCTGCACCTGCATGAGAGCAGCGGGATCCATGACGTCGGCCTGCCCCAGTGGCAGCTCTTACTCTGTCTGATGGTCGTCGTCATCATCCTGTTTTTTAGCCTCTGGAAAGGAGTGAAGACATTGGGAAAGGTAATACTTTTGTTTCTCTTTCAGTTAGGAGGTTGGCCTCAAAAAGAAATTTTTTTTCTAGTTATAACCAGGTGGTTGGTGAAAAAAAATGGACCTATAAGTACAAGAGAGCCCGGGTTTGAACCCCAGCTCCACCCCTGTTTCCTGGGAGAGCTTGGACAGTTCCCTTCTCTCCCCTAGGCTCCCCAGCAGTAGGGTGAGGGGTTGCAGGAGGATCAGGGCTCCTCACACTTTTCTGTCAAAACTGCCGCAGAGCAGAGACCAGGGAATGGGATATCCCAAGATATCCTTGGGGAAAAGGCAGAAACAACCTATTGACATGTGTGATAAATGACAAATCTTGATAAATAACCACTTGCTTCACTATGAAAATCAGTCATTCCCCCCTTTGAACCTTTGAGTAAAAGAGAATGCTCCAGAAGCTATCTAGTTGGGGCTTTGTGCTTCCTCTGGACAGTGCCGAGTGCCTGCAAGGGCCTTTCTCACCTAGGTGGCACGGCCCCGGTAGTCAGCCCCTCAGGGTGGGATGTCCTCAGGCCGTGGCCCATGTTGATCCTGAGGCCGAAGAACATCTCGAGAACAGTAATCTCATTTGGACCCTATGGGGTCCATGTGAAGCTTGACTGTATTAAAGAGGCTGTAGCTGGGAAATGTTCTTTCCATGTTTTGGTTAGCTATTTCTGTGCAACTAAGCACCCCAAGATGCAGTGATGTAGAATAGCAAGTATCTTATTATCTCTGATGATCCTGTGGGTTGACGGATCAGCTGGGCAGTTCTTCTGCTCCATCTGATACCACTGGGGTTACAGTCCTGGGGGCTTGACTGGGCTGGGACATCCAAGATGGCGCACACTCAAGGATGGCAGCGGGCCCAGGCTGGGGGCTCAGCCAGAGCTGTACAGCAGAACACCTCGGGTGGTTTCTGTGCAGCCTCTCCATGTGTCCTGGGCTTCTCACGGCATGGTGGCTGACTGCCACAAGCATGTTCCAAGCAGACAAGCCCCAAAGTGAAAATAGCTCTTCTAGTCACTGCTCGTGTCCTGATTGCCATTATCCCAGCAGCCAAGATAAGTCCTGTGATAAAGCCCAGAGTGAGTGCGGGTGGGACTACGTGCAGATGTGTGTTTGTTGGGGGTCACAGGCAGTAATCTGTAATCAGGCAGATTTGTGATTTTGCGAGAAGCTTCGTTAGGCAGCTGACTTTGGAAAGTGGGCTGTATCAGGGTTCTCTCAGGGACTCCAGAGCCCTTGGTCACACTATTGAAAGCAAAGCTTGTGAGGGGGCACCAGCAGTTAGTGGGGATGGAATCTGTCAAGAAAGCTTAAAATGGAACTTCCTATCAGCAAGTTGGAGACAGTGTCTGTGCCCAGGAAGAACCCAAATAAAATGCAGTCCAGGGCTGGAAGGAGTTCTGGGATAGAGCAAAACCAGGCTAAGGCCTCTACCATGCTGGCACTGGCACATAGTAGGTCTTCAGTAAATATTGATTGAAGGGTAACTCAGGAAAGGAGGGGAGGTAGGAAGAAAGGAGAAAGGGCGGGTGAGTGAATAAACTTGGAGAACTTAAGTTGTTCTTTTTAATTCAGTTCACCTTACTGCACACTTCCAGACACTGTGCCAGGCTTTGTGCTAGCACTGGTGATGCCAGAAAAAAATAAGACAGATCCCATCTTCAGTTGTTTATAATATTACATGTATGAAGGACCATTGTAGCCCGCCAGTGTCACTCGTTCCTCCAGTCTCCATCCAGAGATATATGTGTGTTCCCCTTTAAACGCTCATGGCCACAAACTATGCACACTATTACATGTCTTCCTTTGTTCCTTAACGTTACCTTGGAGGTCATTTCACATCAAGTTGCACTTTAATTGAAATACAAACTGTGGGCTTTTCACCAGTCATGAAACCAGTGCAGGGGTTGCCACAAGTTGGTGTTTCAGTTATGGCAATTCATACATCTGTGTGCATTTTGTCTCAATATATAAGGTTTTCCTTACCATGAGCTGTCGCGGTAAAAAAAGTGTGAGATGCTGTGTTAATGGAAGGAAGAAGCTCTTCCAACTGAGACGGGTCTGCAAAGAACACAGAGAAGGTGACATTTGGCTAGGTCTCTAAGGACAGGCACGGGTAGGTATGGGACAGAGGAAAGAGATTTTTGGCGGAAAGAACTGCCTGAACAAAGCCACAGAGGTGCAGAAGGTCCAGGCCAGCCTGGCCAGCCTCCCTGCACCCTTCCTCGTCCTCAGGAGCAGGGCTCTCCTGCCTCTGCAGGCTGCAGAACTGTAGATGAGCGAGGCTTACTGCTGCTCCTGGCCTGGGTATGGGGCCGCCACAGGCTTCTAAAATGCATCCCAAGGTTAAGTTCCTTGCAGCCATCACTGACGGGCTACAGCTTGCCCCACCTAGATCAGCACTTGGGAGGAGCAAAGAGCATGACTTGGGAGGAGACTGACACTAAAAAGAGAAGCTGAGCTGAGCATGGTGGGTTCACCCCTCCCCTGAAGAGTGTAATGAGGGGCAGAGCAGGACTGCTGCCCTAGGAAGCTCCCCACCTAGGTGGAAATACATCCACGGAAGCCACAGCCCACATTGTGCGTCAGTCTCCCAATGTTCCTGCAGATGAGCAGGCAAGGGCCCCTGGCAGCCCATGGGAAGGGCTTTCTAGAATAAGGAACTTCCATCAGGACATTCCTGTGCCCTGTCTTTAATTGGTTTTATAAACTGGCTCATGAGAAAGCCAAAAGCATTGCTTACTTTTTCCCAGACTTCATCTGGCACAGGACATGGAACTTCTCTTAGCAGGCTCCTGCAGCCACAGAGCCGACCTGAAATGAACTGCAAATGTTCACACTTCCGGTCTTGGCAAGTGATGGCTCTGCACTTGGGAAGATGTGTGATTCCACAGCCAGCAGCCAGGATGTGGAGGATGGAGTACGGTCTGAATCAGGAAAAGGGATTACCCAAGACCACACGCTCTGTGGACCTTGGCCCACTGACTACCTCCGAGCAGTGGATTGAGGTTTGAGTCAAGAGTTAGTTGGCCCCCAGGGAGGCGGGCGAGTATGTGCACACCGCCGCCTGCCACCCTGAGTCTGGCCTGCCTCCCCATCTCATGCACTGCTGGCTGAGCTGGCCCTAGCAACTACAAGTCCAGTAACTGAGACCCTACAAGTTGGAATGGAAGAGAGGCATCTACTCCCACCTTCCTGTTCACATGAGGAGGCTGAGGTCTGGAGAGGGACAGGGCTTCACAGCAGTCTAGCCTGGCTAGAAATTGAACCTGGGTCTCAAATATACAGGAGAGCAAGTGATAGGACATGGTCTTGCGGTCAGACCACCTGGGCTGGGGACCAAACATTTCCTACCAGGTGACCTGAGATTATAACACCCCCTAAGCTCCAGTGTCCTCACCCGCAAAGTAAGAGCAATCAGTGGCCGCACTTGCCTCCCACCCTGATGGAGGGTGGGCAAGAGGGGAGGGCCCCAGTGCAGGGCCGGCAGATGGACATGATCCTCGTCTGTCCCCTTTGTCAGCAGCCCTTCCAGTGCTCTGCCCCCACCTCCATGGGTTCTGCTGACTTCCCACTGGGTAGAGGGGCAGGCCCAGCGTCCCATGTGCTCTGTTTACATGCCGGGCTAAACTTTCAGAAACCCCAGACTCCCCTATGCCTGGAGAAAACAAGACAACAGAATTGGCCAGGGGCAGCCTCCATCCTCTGCCCACTTCCCTGCCAGCCTGTGGGCTCCTTGGGGGATGGAAAAAGACAGAACACCTCACCAATTCTGGCACAGGTGGTCTAGCTGAGGAGAGAGAAAGCCAGACCAATTAGGAGAAAACCTGAGTTCTAGAATATCTAAATAAAAAGTCATTCTGTTACTTTGGAGTTCAAGTCACAATTCTAGCCAAATCTTCCCACTAATGTGTCAATACAGGGTGGTCTTGACTTGCTTTAGTGACTCGTTGGGGACCCTGTTATAATGCACAGCATCATTTGCATACAAGCAATGAGTACTAAAATATTTACAGCTCAGTGTTTTCTGAAGTAACATTAGTGCATAACCCTCACCCCATAAATCTTCATGTGTCTTCATTGTTAGGGCAAATTTCCCTTAAACCCATTTCAAAGGATCATGAAGCCTAACCATTACAGGCTAAATCGATGCAGTTTTGCAGCAATAAGCATGAACATTTATCCCTCCAGGTGACCTCAAACAATGCTTCTCAACCTTTGTGCACATAAGAATAACATAGCTTGTTAAAACTCAGATTCCTGGGTGCCACCTTGAGAGTCTGATTCTGTGGGGGTGGGGTGAGAATTTGCGTTTCTGACAAGCTCCTAGTGATGCAGAGGGTGCTGGTCCCTGGGCCTCACCTTGCTCCAGGAAATCCTTTGCCTAGTGCCTGGATCCTGAGCAAGATTTGCACACCTTCAGTGACAGAGTCCTCACCACCTCCCTGGGAAGCTCATTCTCTCTTCAGAGAGCTCAATTCATTAGAAAGTTCTTCCTTTAATGGAGCCCAGATCTTCCTCATTGTGATTATCAACCATAGGTTTGAGTTTGGCACCCAAGAACCACACAAATTGTAACCTTTATGGATAGAAACACAAACAGACCAGAAGTTGGATTTTGGTGCTGGAAAGCCGTGCTTTCTTGAACACAGAGGACGCTTGCCGAAACAATGGGCTGCTCATGGCTCTTTTCATCTTGTGCTCAAAGACAGACCAAGTCTGGCTTCTTGTGGCCAGAGGTGCACTGCAATTTGACATTTTGATCAGAGAAGACTGGGGTGGAGATGACAGAATCCAATTGTCCCTTCTCTTTGCCCCACATACCTGCTGGGCACATATTAGCATGACCTAGCTGTTGGCCAAGGATCCAGGAGCCTCCCTTTCTGCACAAGATTTTAGCAGCTCAGCTCACTTCTGCCATCAATTTTGAGCCAGACTCAGATGGTTTAGCTTGAAACACATGTACATGGACAAGATAAGTTCCCCTTTCGTGATACTTGACTGCAGTCAAGGTCAACTTAGTCATGTCCTTGGGGAAATTGAATCCATGCTGGAGCCTCAGATATGACTAATGAGGGCTGCCAGCCAGCCCCATGGGAGATTCCTTGGAGTCAGACCTGAGGATGTTGTCTTTTGATGGGTGAAATCTGGTCTCTTCCGGCCTGCTGGCTAGGCAATGGGTCTGCAGCTGTTGGTGTGAGTTGAAGGGGAACATCAGTTAGAACCCAACAGAAGCTCATGTGAGGGCTCCTCCTTGTGCCTGTCACCAGGGAGTTAGACCCATTTCTCCCACTTTGGGAGAATAAATCCAGGATTAATATGAGGCCACTCGGATGTAGTGGCTTCACTTTCCAAGGCATATTTTCCTCTGCATTTGTTTTTGGCAATTTGTCGTCCTCGTTCCTGGACCCCTGAAAGAAAACAGAAGCCTAAAGCATATATCTAGAAGCCCCTCCAAATGAGACAGTGTAACGATGGAGGAAACTGGAGGAACACCTGGATAACAGGAAAGAGGGGAGCCTGATTCCTATTCTGATTCCCTCAGAAGACATGACCAACTATTGATGAATTTAACTACTGTTGGACTCATGTGCTCGTTTATTCACTTGCTCATTCTTTCATTCATTCTTTGACTTAGTCACCCACACACCCTTGGATTTATCGCTGATCCACTCATCCGTCTACCTATCTGTCCACTCAACTATTTCCTCACCTAACCATCCACCTACCCATTAGCTACCCAACTCTGTATCCAGCCACCCAACCGTCCATCCATCTGTCCAATCATTCACCGATACAACATCCATATTCATTCGTCCATCCATCCAACAGTCAGTTTTTAAGCATTCATATGTGCCATCTTCTGGGGATACAAGCTTGAGAAATATTGAGATTTTGCTTCTAAGGAGCTCCTGGCCTAGTGGGAAAGACAGAAAAGGAGGATAAATCTCAGTCCTTCAGTACAGGTGTGGAAAACATGATTTTATGTCATATATCTCCATTTTTGTCTTGAGCCCATATCTTTCTAGGCTAGCAAAGAACTTTACCCTCCATCATGTTTCAGGGCTTCCATTTTCTCCCTGGAGATATGTGAAGATTCTAGAGGCTGTGTAATGCCAGCACTTTGCGGGGGAGGGACCGTTTGGTCTTTAGGTCACATGTCCTCTTATGTTTCAGCTGAGTCTCCCCTGAGTCTGGCCACCTTGGCCCTGAACAGACTCTGCTGAGCCTTCTTTCTGCACAGCCGCCTGTAGCAGCCTCTGCCTATAGCAATGGCCTTTAGCCTTGACCGCTCATTGACATCACCTGGGGGGGTTTAAACACACTGAAGTGCACGCCCCACCCCAGACCAATTAAGTCAGAAACTCCAAGAATGGGACCTGAACTTTGACGTTTTTATGTAGAACTTCCCCCAGAGTATCCTGACATTCAGGGAAGCCCACACAACCTTCTCCCGGCCCCCCTTTCTTCTCGGTTCCTCCACTTGAGGCAAGGAGCAGGGGTGTGGTGGGGGCTGCGGGTGACTTTTTCTAGTCTGGGGATGAACTTTTCCCTGATGGGTTCCTGGACAAGACAGTTAGTTGTCCTACATCCATCCCAAGGTAAAGGCGGCCAGAGATTGCTTTCTGCCCAGCCACCTGCCTCAGTGGACAGTGAGCTTAGGAGAGTTTGCCTGAGCGAAGGTGAAGGAGAGAGAGGAGGGAGGGGAGGGGGCACAAGGAGGTTGTGCTTAGTTCCACGGGGGCGACTGGGAGGGTCAGTAGAGGCAGCTTGTGGCGGTTGTGGCACTGGGAGCTGAGGGAAGCTAGTCGAGTCCTCTCAGCCCTCAGCTTCGGTGGCACCGCTGTTCCCAGGTGCACTTTCGCCCCTGGACTCTGAGCTGCTCTGGGTGCGGCCAGCATCTGTTCTCTGCCTTGGAGCACCAGGGCCTGGAGATGGGGCTTTTGGCATGTGTACTGCATGAGGTTAGGTGAAGGGAGGGTGTGCCTGGCTCCTGGGAAAGGGCCTGTGCCCCCGCAGCCCCACCAGGCCAGTGGCAGAGCCGGGCTCTCACGGCTAGCTTGTCCACTGCCACGTTGTGTGGATCACGGCCACGCTGCCTTACCTCGTGCTGTTTGTGCTCCTGGTCCACGGCGTCACACTGCCCGGCGCCTCCAACGGCATCAACGCCTACCTGCACATCGACTTCTACCGCCTGAAAGAGGCCACGGTCAGTGCCCAGCGACCACCCCCTGTGGGCCAGGGTTGAGGAGG
This sequence comes from Manis pentadactyla, assembly GCF_030020395.1. NCBI lineage: Eukaryota > Metazoa > Chordata > Mammalia > Pholidota > Manidae > Manis > Manis pentadactyla. The sequence continues at coordinate 40,749,673 of NC_080033.1, forward strand.
GTTCTCCACGCCAGCAGCAACAGGCAGTCTGGTCCCAGCCTTGCCTCGAGCTTGTGGCGTAGCCTGGGATGGAACCATCCCTCCCCGGGCTGCAGCTTCTCTATCTGACCAACATCCCTTTGATCGCACCTGCTGGTCTTCACAAGCCCGTTGCAGACCCCTCTTTTCAAGGAGAGCAGTACCCTGTCCTGGTCCTGACATCTACCCTGTGACATGGTTCCCTCACCCACCCCAGCCACCTCAGCCCTCTTTCCACTCTCAAGTCTCCACCTCTGGCATTGCTACCATCCTCTGATCTCACCATAAGGAGCAGCATCAGACCCACAGAGGTCTGGACCCTGCTGACTGTCCCCCCACAGGCTCCTGCAGCTGTCCTGCCCAGAGACACAGATTGTGATGACAGTGGGTTAATTCGGAGTGGATTCCAAAGCAGTGGGGTGCAGATGGGAGCCGAGACAATCTTGGGGGTGCCCCATCCCCTGAGCATCTTCAAATCACGGCTGAGATGAAACCCAGCCTCCTCCCCCGGGCCCATCTCAGTTAAGATCTCCCTCACAATTCCCAAAGGCTTCCTCACGCTCGTCTGACCCCACAGTATTCCTGGCAGGCAGCAGAGACAGAGGACGAAGAGGGATGCCTCTCAGGAGGCAGCTCCCATAGCTGTGACACCTCACCAGACCATGGGGCTTTAGCCCAGTAACCAAGAGAAAAACCTATTTCCTTAGTAACTGTCAGAAAGAAAACTGTCAGAGAGCATAAGACTCGCACCAGCCTTGTAAAAACAAGTTTGTAAAGCAATCAGCCTCGTGAAACAAGTTCTATCTGCTCTGCAGCTGTTTAGATATCCTGAATCCTGACAAGTAGAAACGGAGCCTGAATACTGTCTCAGGAGCACATGTATCTTCCTCCATCAGATTGCTTCTGTTGCCATACACTCTGCTTTCAAAGTAGGGGGAGCCCAGAATAATGGGATTGGGGAGATGGAGAAATCTCACAAACCTGATTTGCAGCTCTTAGTCTGGGTGGGCTGGGAATAGTTGCCCCCTGCTACAGAGATGAAGAAACTGAGATTAGTGAGGTGAAATTGACCAGGGCTAGGCCACAAGGCAGAGAGGGTAGAGAGGGGCTCATATCACCAGCTTTCAGCCATGTGTTTTCATCACCCAAAAACTGGAATAAGTAAACCCCGTTGGCCCCTGAGGAGTCACCACTGGCTGTGAGCTGGCAGAAGGTGCTAGACACCATGATCCCTTTCTGATGAGTTATCTCCGTGATTCCTAACATGGTTGTAGCCCTTTGCCCTCACCTCATGCACACTCTAACCTGCTACTGTAAGTTTATTAATTTCCTTGGGAAATCAGGACATCAAATTGACTCAGTGAGTCCCAGGTGGGCTCCCTCGTGGCTACTGAAGACCAGGAGACACTAGACAGACCCCAGTCTCTCTCCATGGTGATTTTGAACAGGCTTTTGGGGTGGAGGAGTTGCATGGCTGCCCATCTCTGGCTCAGAACTCATTTCCCAAGGCTCAGAGCATCCCTGGGGCTTCCCAGCCCTCTGGGGCAGGGAGGCAGGTAGTCCTGCTCTGTAGGAAGCAGAAGGTGATGGCCTCTGTTTGCCCATTTCAGGTATGGATTGATGCTGCAACTCAGATTTTTTTTTCCTTGGGGGCTGGATTTGGAGTCTTGATTGCATTTGCCAGTTACCACAAATTTGACAACTGCTACAGGTAAGATCCTTTTCAGGGCTCTGGGAAGGTTTTAAATCCTAGGGATCAACACTCCTAGGAAATGAGAGAGAGAGGGCTGTGGTCTGGGGCAAGTCAACTTTTCCTCTTGACTTTCTTCTGTGAGATGAGGCAGGGTGGACCTCTGTGACCTCCAGAGTGGGTGTTCTATGAACTCTGACATGGCCTACGGGGTCCTGATGAACACAAATCAGAACACCTCTTCCAAGGATGTAAAGCACTGGGAGATCCTGGGGTTGGGTAGCTGGGACAGAGGGGCACTATGTGGCTTTCAGAAAAGACAGTACTGCCTGACAGTCCATCTGATGCCCAGGCAGGCAGTGGACTACTACGGCTGGTCCATGAGGGGTGAGGGCCTGGCAGAGTCAGAGGTAAGGCTGCAGGGCAGCAGAGACAGAAGACCAAGCTCTAGCTCAGTTCAGTAGGCACTTAATGCTGCCCCCTGCGGGCCCAGTGCTGTGAGGGCTTCAGGCATGGGCACAGATTGGGCCTGCCTCCATCACTCGATCAGAGGCTCAAGACAGAATCACCGCCCCTCTGGTACAAGAGAGCAGGCTGAATGCATACCGGCGGGGCAGGCTGTAGGAAGGCCCAGGAAATGGGGTGATCGGCCCTCTGCTGGGGCAACCAGCAAGAGTGTGGAGGTGAGCCTCAGAGGACAGTTGGGACCGGGATGGGAGACGGGGAGGGGACAGCAGGCATAGGGGGAATGGCATGAGCAAAGCCAGGGAGGGCATTGAGTTTGTGGACCAGCAAGTTGCCTGGTTTGGTTTGTATAAAGTGTGCCAGGAACGCATATGAAGTAAGTCTGGAAGCAGGGTTGGTTATGTTAGCAAAGCTCTTAAATGCCTTTGTGAGAAGGTGAGAGACACTGAGAAGTTGCTGAGCTTGTTGAAAAGGAGGCTGGGGACAGGATTCCCCAGTAAGAATTTAATACCAGACTGTGGTCTCCGAATGTTTCATCCAGAAGCTGTTACTTATTTCCTGCACCTGCAGGGACTTTCCAGGTGATGGTGGGGCGCTGGGGTCCCTGGCACAGGAAAACTGAATGGGGGATGGCATTGCAGCCGAGACTTCATAGACGGCACAGCCGTCCATGAGCAGGTTGGGGAGAGCCAGGCGACTTGAACTAACAGTGTGTCTTCCCCCAGGGATGCCCTGCTCACCAGCACCATCAACCGTGTCACCAGCTTCATCTCGGGGTTCGCCATCTTCTCCATCCTCGGCTACATGGCCCATTGCCACTGAAGGTGGGTGGGCAGATGCAAGAGGAGGAGGCTGAGAAACCGCCCTGCATTCATGGCTGTGCAGCTTCCCCATGGCCTCAGGACTGAGGCTGCTGGACATGGAGCTTCCCAAGCTGCCCATGTGATAGGCTTCCTTTGAGGCTATGACCAGGAGCTCCAGGCAGTCCTGGACCCTGCGTGTGTAACAGAAGCTTCCTCTGAGTCAGGCCAGGTAGGGCTGATTTCGGAGCTCCCTAGACGAGCCCCCATGCTGAGCACCTGACATAGCTTCATTGGTTCTGACAGCTCCATGTGGCAAGTGTGAATGGGCCCATTTTAAAGAGGAGAAAGCTGAGACTCAGGCTGTGTAAGTTGTCCCAGGTCCCCCAGCTACTGAGCAATAGTGCCAGATTCAAGCTCTGACCAGTCTGACTGTGGAAACTGTGTCCTTCCCCACTGCTCCCCATAATCCACAAAGAAGCTGAGACCCGGGGAGGAGCTCAAATGGACTCTGAGGACAACAGACTTTTGAGAGTAAGAGGATCCTCACGGTGTGCAGGAGGTAGGATCCAATGCATGTAGCTGTAGCTCTCCAGGCAAGGCACGGCCCTCTGACCTGGCTCTGAATCAGCCTCCGTGCTGTGCAGTGAACTGCAAGCTGGAGCTCGCTGCATCTTTAGACCCTTGGTTTGCTCTGCCGCACATGGCTGACCAACTGTCATGGGCCTGGGCTAGGGCTGACTGGGCCTCAGAATGCTGCCATCTCCAGCTCAGACAGTCCCAGCCATTGGTGAGGTCCTTGGTGTTTCTTGCAGGAGCTGGCCTAGTCTTCATCCTGTACCCAGAAGCCATTTCCACCCTGTCGGGATCCACATTCTGGGCTATTGTGTTCTTCATCATGCTCCTGGCTCTAGGAATTGACAGCTCAGTGAGTAAGCCTGCCCAGGATACACCCCACCCCACACACACCACTGGGCCTGAGCCTCCCCCCACCCACCCCAGCTACCCAGCCTAAAGTTCCCACCATTCAAGCCTCTGGTTGGTAGTTGGTTCCAGAGGCCCTGTTTAAATACAAACATGGAAGTGAGTCCTCCCTCAAAAAGGCAAGACTTAGGCCAAAGCCAAGAACCAGTAGAAAGCTTGTTGGCATCATGGAACTGCACATCAGAGAGGACCTCAGATAAGCCGGCACAGCAGGCCCCTCTTGAGGACAGGGACACTGAATTCAGAGAGGGTACCGATGGAACTCTTGTTCTCTAACCAAGCATTCTTCTCACCATATTTCATCAACAACAACCAGCAAAAACACATTAAGCCTCATTCATCTTAGGACCTTTTAGTTTATGCATATGTAAGATGCAGTTTACTGATGTCTTATTATATCTATGTCTACCTTTTGTATATTGTGCCTGGAAATTTGCAAGAAATCTTAGGGTAGGGCTAGCAAATAGGCTTCCTTTTACTGCCTTTTCCTTTCAGTTGGTAGATCTGCTAGAAGCAGTGTGTCGAGGATTCTGAGGCTGCTTCCCAGCACACAGGAGGGAATATTGCTTTTAATTAATAAATAGTGTCTGCCAAGGGTAGAGGAGACCTGCATGAGGTAGAGAATGGTGGCATGCATACTCCTTGTCTGCCATCCCAGTCTTGGGATGTCACTGATGTAAGCATGTAATTGTTACTCATGAGGCCATAGCGAGGGCCTCATAAAGAATAGATTTGTCCATAGCTATGGGATAAGAGACCCTTTCAGACTGAGAGTCTGGAGTTTGAAGTTACTACTTGATTGACAATTACAGAGGCAGCCGAAAATCCTTGTCAGAAACTACTACCTATACTGCAATCACCGGAAGCTCTCCTTTGGTAGATGTTTCCAGAAGCCCTTATTAACATGCAGATATATTACATGCGTGTTTTTGCCCCCTCTTTCCCCCCTTGGCTCCCAGTGCCCACTCGGGCTGATTGAGAGGGTCAGGTGCCTGGGATTAGGAGAAGATAGGAGTTAACTCTTCACCTTTCCCACATAGTTTCCGAGTTCTATTCTGGCTGAAAAGCTGGCAGAGGTGGGATGAGGATGGAGAAGGCAGAACCGGCCGATTTCTCTAGAGAGGCGAGGCAGCTGGCAGGGTGCCTGAGTCCCCAGCTGCAGGCGGCCCCAGGTGGCCTGGGGCCTGAGACCGAGGTGCAGGGAGCCTCTCACTTCTGCTCCCCACTCTGCCTGGTTCCCTCCAGATGGGAGGCCTGGCCGACGACTTCCAGGTCCTGAAGCGACACAGGAAGCTCTTCACCTTTGGAGTTACCTTTGGAACTTTCCTTCTGGCCCTATTTTGCATAACCAAGGTGAGGCGGGGCTGGGCTCTGGGTCACTCAGAACTTGTGCGGCTGCATTTCCACCCAGTCAGACATTCCCAGATGGGGTGAGCTCAGGGGGAGCCATGGGGAGCCGGCATCCTCAACCCGGTTGGGATCCCCTGGGGTTACATCCCATTGTTATCTTCTACCTCTGAGCCCGAAGAGCTCCAGGCAACCCTACTAGCTGCTTATTGGCTTGAGAGGCAGAAATCTTTTTGAAACCCACCTGGCCTTTGACTGGCTACAGTACCCACCCTCAGACCCAGGGACTCCAAAAGGCCTTTGTAAGGATGCGAACATGTGACATCAGCACAATAGCACCACAGGCCTGTCACCCACATTCTGAAACTGGGTTCTAAGCAAGTGGGACAGTTGGCATACACATAACAGTCAGTGGCCATTTCTAGCCAAGGTGGCCTCAGGCTTTCTCCCTCCATGCCCCAGGGTGGGATATACGTGCTGACCCTGCTGGACACATTTGCCGCGGGGACCTCCATTCTTTTTGCTGTGCTCATGGAAGCCATTGGAGTGTCCTGGTTTTATGGTACGTGCTGGGCCCTGAGTGGGTGGGAAAGCCTCAGGGCCCCTGCTGCTCCGGGACCCTCTGCCCCTGGAGACGCAAAGGGCCTTCCCATTTCCAGGACAGCCCCTGGCTGATTCCAGAACGAGCAGGTCACTTATCAGGAACAGCTCTCCCAGCCCTCAGCTCATCCTTGCACGCAGGCCTGTTAACAGGAGGCTGCAGAGGCCCCCAGAGGCCTCCGGCGTCAGCTTTGAAAGGGGAAATCCGAGGAAGCTGCTCATCTCCAAGCCACGTAATTCAGCCTAGGGTAGGGCTGCCAGATTTAGCAAATATAACACAAGGTGCTCTTTTAAACCTGAATTTCAGATACATAATGAATAATTGTTTTAGTATAAGTATGCTCCAAATATCGCATGAGTTGTAGTTAAAATAATGTGATTTTCATGTTCTATGTGAAATTCACATGGAGCTGGTGCTTTGTATTTCCCTGGCCACCTTATTCTGGAGCTGAATAAGGAGAACACATTACAAATTGTCAAAGGTGTTTGTAACTGTGCATTTTTTTCTGCAGGGGTCACATCAAAGTGTTAGTTAGTCCTGTCTCACTCTTTTCTACTAGTCAGGCAGATGGCAGTGTGATTGGGCTTTTCTGCCAGATGAGAATCAGGGAAGGTGCTGTGGTCACTTTCAAGGGAGCATGCGCAGAGGAAAGAGAGGAGGGCTTTGCTCTCAGGCCGCCCGGCTGTGGAGACTGGAGCAGGTCCCCTCCAGCCCCAAGCCCTGCTTTCCCTCCGAGAAATGAATTGGGGTGGCACCTGAAAGGTGATACTGCCCCTGAGTGTCACCTTCCCCTTGTTCTTCACCAGCCAAGGGCCAGAGTGTCCTGTCTCACTGCCCTGCTCCCCGCCTGAGTCCAGGCCCTGTGGGAGGGCCCAGGGGGTGGCTGGGGCTGTGCGGGGCCACGTGACGGGGCTGCCCTGTGTGTGCGCAGGTGTGGACAGGTTCAGCAATGACATCCAGCAGATGATGGGGTTCAAGCCGGGCCTGTACTGGAGACTGTGCTGGAATTTTGTCAGCCCTGCCTTCCTCCTGGTGTGTGGGGTGTGGCTGGGGCTCCCTGGGGCAAGAGGTCTGTGCCCAGGGTGGCGGTGGGTGAGCATATTTTTTTCCTAAGGGAGGAGGTTCTGGGAGGCAGAGCCCTGCTCATGTGACAGGACGCATGGATGCTCAGCCCTGTCATAGCACGGTGGCCTTCCCCCCTAGTGGGGTCTCTAGCCTGGGGCTGGGTCCCCAGGGGGACGGTGTGTGCCACCACTCAGCCCAGCTCCAGCGTTACCTTTCCATTCTTCTTTTTCTTGCTCCTATTGTCTTTGTCTCTTTTTCGTGACATTGGCTTCTTGAATTCTTCCTCCTCTCTCTCTTCTGCCCTTCCTCACTCTGTCCTCTGCCCGTGACCCACCTCCCTCCCTGCCCCTCACGTCCCTCTGATCTTTCTCTGCTTCTGTCTCTTTCCCACCTCCTTCCCTCCTCCCATCCTGTACCCCTGCCCCTCCGTCTCCTGTCTCTCTTCCCCGCCTCCCTTCCTGTTCCCCCAGTTTGTGGTGGTGGTCAGCGTCATCAGCTTCAAGCCGCTCACCTACGATGACTACATCTTCCCACTGTGGGCCAACTGGGTGGGCTGGGGCATCGCGCTCTCCTCCATGGCCCTGGTGCCCACCTACACCGCCTACAAGTTCCTCAGCACGCGGGGCTCCATTTGGGAGGTGAGCTCTGGCTGGGGGCGAGGGGCCAGGATGGGAGGGGGCGCCCTGAGCAGGGCGGACAGAAGGGCACGGACAGCAGACCCACCGTGGGGTCCAAGTCATTTACCACCCTGAGCCTCAGTTTCCACCTTTGTAACCTGGGGATAATAATTTGGACCTTGAAGGAAAAGGGGAGTGTTTAGCACAGTTCCTGGCACAAAGGATGTGTTCAGTGCCTTTTACCTGCTGTGACATTGTGTGTCATATGCCATATATGCTCCTCCTGCCATTCCTACTGTTTGTTATGCAAAGGGGTGCCCTGCAGTCCTTGAGTCCTCTAAGGATGTTAGACTGCCTTAATTGGGCCTTCTCCTGTTTCCCTTTCTAAGGAGTCTCATGTCCCCAGATGTCCCCACTCTCCCCATCCGAGCTCACTGTGACCCTGTCATCTTGGTTTACCTGCGTCCTTCCTGAACCTGACACCCGATCAGCCTAAACCAGAGATTTCCAAACTACACTTTCTTCTTCATCTGTACACATCGTATACACATATACATAGACAAGTATTCAGCAAACCTGTACTCTGAAATCATGTCTTTCCTAGTCTTGGGTTCGTAAAATACCTTTTCATTTATAAATAATGATAATCTTTTCTACATGTCCTTACTATGCAAGACTGAGGTGGCATTCCTTTCGTCCCTCACTCCACAGACACTGAGAGGCTATGACCTGGGCTGGATTCTCTCCAGGAGCTCATGTTCTAACTGGGGGACAGATGACAGTGAGGATGTAAGGGGCCCACATGGAACCTTAGGGAAGAGGGACCCAGGCGGGGCTGGGTCTGCCCCTCCCCCAGTTCCTTGTACATGTTTCCTGGCCCTGAAATCCCAACGTCTGGGAGCCTGTGGGTCGCTGGGAGGACCCGTGTTCTGTGGGCTCATCCGGGACGTGGGAACGAGGACCTGCCTTGAGCTTTTTATTCTTCACACTCTGGGACCGGCGAGGGCATCTTGCCATCTCGGGATCGGTGATTGATTCTCAATGTCTTCCTGAGTCCCGACCTGGTCCCCTCTAATCTGCGCTCCGAGCTTGTCCTCTGCAGCACTTTCTCCAGTCCTGGTTTTGGTGGCCTGTGTCTTTATCTGTTCAATGCTAGCCCCTTCCCTGCACTGTAAGCACCCCCCGGTGCAGAGCCACTGGGTCACCTTCAACTCTGGACCCCAAGGGCCTCGTCCAGTGTCTGACCACAGGGCTCACTGAACATTCACTGAGTGAGTGACTCAGTGACCAGCTCCACAAACAAGGGTGGCGAGCATCTTGTGCAGACCTCACACAGTGTCCATGTGGGACTTAAGGGCCAAATGGCAGGTAGCCTTTACCTGGGGCGTCCTCTGGGCCACTGGGAGGGTGTCCCGGGGCCCAGCTGGGGCTCTGCCCCTTCTCCACCCTCTCACAGAGACTGGCCTATGTCATCACGCCAGAGAGTGAGCATCTCCTGGTGGCCCAGAGGGATGTCAGGCAGTTCCAGGTAGGTGCAGCCTAGGCTGTTCCGGGTGCGGGCCGTGGTCTGGGTTCTCACTGCTCCCTGCTGGGTGCTGAATGCCTCAGATAGGATCACACCCCACCCAGAACAGCTGTGGCTCTAGGTATTTGGGACAGAGGAGAGGGGCCTGTCCGCTGCCTTCTACCAGCCCTGACTGCCCCTCTGCTCCTGGGTCCTGGGATGCCAAGTCCCTAAACACTTTTTCCCTCTGTGAACTGTCACCAGACTAGGCTGAAGATTTCTTACGTTGAAGGAAGACCCGCAGGTATATCAGTTACACACTGACCTCCTACCCCTTTCCCCTTAAAAGAATTCGGGGAGAGGGGATGGGGAGGGCCCCACCAAGATCCCTGTTTCAAACTTGCTGTCGGACTTTGGGAGGGCTCTTTGGTGCTTTCTGGGCCAAAGTGACAATTAGGAATCAACCTGCATGTTCTCCAGGGTCTCTGAAGTGAGAGGCACGTGTTCTGCCTGCTCTGTGCTTCCTGCTGGCCCTGGTGCTCTCCACCCATGCCCCCCGGCCCTGGCACACCTTGCTTTCTCTCTCTGCAGCTGCAGCACTGGTTGGCCCTCTGAACCTGACCCCCAGGAGGGACCCTGCTGTGCCGATGTCCAGGTCAAGTCACCACCACCCTGGACGCTGTCCTGGGATTCCTCTCCTGGAGGCGTTCTTTCCTACCCTTCTTCCTCTTGTCCCAGTTACAAATGCTGTGCTCCGGTTTTCATTCACCTTCCGTTCACCTGGCCTGGGGACTGTGAGCTTGGATTGGTGAGCCTTGAGGGAGAAGAGGAGAGGAGGGAACAGGAAAAATGACTCTGTTGAACTGCTTTTGCTTTGGGAGGTCTCACCCAACTTGGGAGCGGCCCAGGCTGAGCTCCACAGCGCGGGCAGAACTCCCCACCTCGTTTACTTGTACTTTAGGCCACAGAAGAAATCCTCAGTCCAACAAATCAGATAGAGGATATTGCTTTTTTATGTCAAACATCGTAAAACTAAACACAAACAAAAGCCGGCTGAGTTGGAGGCTCGGGTGTGGAGGACATAGATCCTTCCTCTCTTGTCCACTCCAGGCAGCACACAGGGATCTGAACTGTGCCCTGTCAGGGGGTTTGGGTTTATTTGTCCCTGTCATGAAGGCCAAGGGCAGATGCTCTTGGGGATGGTGAACAGAAACCTTCAGAGTTAATTTTCACTCCAGCCAATGGAGTCTGATTTGCGTGTGTGCTGGAGTGTGGCTGCTGGTGGTCAGGTGATAGGTCATGGATGTGGAGGTCATGGGGTAGGATGGCGATGAGCTGCAGTGAGCGGTGTCTGCAGAAGTGCAGACAGGCTCACGGAGGCCACATGCAGGGCATGTTCTGTTAGGCACACAGGGCCCAGAAACCCAGCTGTGGGTCCTGAGGCCTCTCTGGGTGGTTGGGGACAGAAGCTCAGCGAGGCCAGAAGTGAGTCTCTACCATGGGATTCTCTGCTGTCCTCACAGGAGCGGGTGAGTGCCCAAGGGCAGCCTGAGAAGCTGTTTGTGTATTCATCGTTCACGGACACTTGCAAAAACCTTTCCCTGGGAATCCCACCCAGCACAGACCAGCAGATTCAAGTGAAGGAGTTGGCCCTGAAAACTCCCTTTGTCACTCTTCATGGACTGGACGTGGCACCTTGGAAGGCCGGGTGGAACCAAACACACAGCAACCTGGTCGTTCAAGCTGAAGAGAGTATTCTGAGTTGCTGGCGCAGACTGGTGGTTTTAGAGAATTTCCAGGTTGACGTCTGATACAGACTCGCAAGTGGTGCCCTCTGGTGGTAGTCATGGTTAGTTTCAGCTCATTCAGAGAAGTGATTTGTAGTTGAAGTTGGTGGCATTTATTTGGAGTTTCTATTTATGGTTTGAGTCTCTTACGCCCCACCCCCCCTTTTTGGAAATCTGGACTTATGGGGCTCTTATTCTGACTGTGGGAGCCCCTGTTGCAGAAACTTGGGTCAGGAAAAGGGGACCATTCCATTTAATGCTGGAAGTGCTGGGAGACACACATCCAGAAGGCTCTTTGCATGAAACTAGGGTGTCACTGAGCCTGATCAATCAATCATGCAGTCTGTGAAGAGGATTATGTAGAGGCCAGCTTGGGGCAAGGGGATGGTTTTCCTTCTGAAGGCCCCATGTCCCTTCTGAGTCAGGGTTCTCAGGACATTCTTTAGATTACAGGGGATCAATCAAGAGACTTCTAGGAAATATGAAAAAGGCCAGCCCAAAGTCTGAGACAGCCCAAGTGGCAGTTGCTGTGGACCCTGTAAAAGCTGGGGCCTGGGAGCCTCCAACAGGGTGGAACAGGAAGGCACTGGTCTGGGAGACGGGAGTGGGAGATCCACCCCTGATGGAATATGGCCCCGGAAGGGACCCGAGATCCTCCCGTGAAGGGTAATTCCCCCTTAATGTTACAGGTTTTCTTACAAAGCACTTTTATCCACTCCCATCTGCCCAGTGAGGACTGCAGGGCCGGCTTCTGTGTCCCCATTTCCCAGGTGAGACAAGCAAGGCCCAGCACTGCAGTCACTCTTGTTCAACGTTTCTCAGATGTGAGGCAATCCAGTTGGACCTCCAGTCAGATCCCCTGACTCTCAGCCCAGAGCACCTTGACATTCTGTGTTTGATATGGTTCACCCCACCCAGAGTCACCATTAAAATCCAACAGGATTCTAGTCAAGTGGCCGAGGGGTGTTTCTTAGCAAAAGAACAATGCATCAGAAGAAGGGAAAGGGGGAGAGGATGCAATTTATTCTCATCTAACTAGTTGCCAGAGAGAAAGTCATTCAGCTGCTTTCTTTTGGTGGCAGTGATGGCTCTGGGGAACAGCAGGGTGGGGAAAGCTGAGTCTACCTGGCTGAAATGAGAGCAAACAGCCAGAAAAGCCTGTGTCCCAGAACAGGGACACACCTGAGAGGCAGCCTGTGGTTTTCTCTTTGCATCTGCACGCGGCCCTTCTGCCTCCAGACATCCGTCCTAAGGGTGACTCGGAGGTGTAGTGCTCGCTGATCCAACCCCAAACAACACAGTGGTGCTGCCTTGAGGTGGAAGTTGGCCCCTGAGCCTGGGCTTGGGGGAACGTGGCCCCAAGCTGGGGCCCTGGGGTGTGGAGGGACCCCAGAAGAAGCCCTTGGAAGTTCTCGTGGAGGTGCCGGCCAGCCTGCTGGGTTCACCTTCCCTGCACACTTAATGCCGCGGGAGTACGTGCTTTATCCTAAATAACATTTGACTTATTTTTTGTGGCCTTTGTTTGATAGAGTTACCCAGAATCAGGGTGCTCCTGTGTACTGTATATTGACACTTTTGATATTTTACCAGATTTTAAAGGAATTATTATTTTCCACAAAATGTAAAATATCTGTTTGAGACCATTGTGTTAACATCTACTCAGTGTCTACTTATTGAATGTCCTCCCGTTAGTTGGTCTTCATTCTAGATGCCAGCAAGACAGAGGGGAAGGGGAGCTGCCAACTCTTGCCCAATATCCTGCTGAATGAAAGTCCTGGAAGCTGCCTTAATCCTCAGCGGGGTTTCCTCCAAGTGGGGACCAGTCTCCTCCCAGATGATCTGTGCCCCAGCCCCAGTAATGTGAGACCAAAGCAGTCCTGCCAAAGAAGTCATTTCTTAGTAAAGGAGCCCACTGAGTTCATTTCATTTGTTTGTTTGTTTCCTTTGAAAGCTATGGAGTGGAGAAGAACAGAGAGGGAGGGTGGTGTGGTGGAAACAGCACAGCATTTAGAGTTGCACAGATCTGGGTCTGCAGGGGACTAGCTGGTTTCTTGGGAGAGTGGCTCCATTGCTGTGAGCCTCAGAGTTCTTTGTCTGTAAAGGCATGGTTGGATCAGATAATCAAAGGTTCCCTAAGTCCCAGGACCCACAGCTCTGTGGATGTCAGCATAGTGATTACTACAATCAGAGAAGTCACCGAGATACTAGTGACTGTGAAGCTGCTCTTGGGCTGCCCACACTCATCCCACTGTTTCTCCACTTCTGTGTAAATAAGGACTGTTCAGTGGTGCCCTCTCTGTGTCATGGACTGTTCCAGTGTCAATCAGATTTCTATGTCTGGTGTGGATTTATTTTAAAAGCTGTGCTCTTCATGGAAAAATAAGTGTATACAGTAATAAAGACTATTTCCTGTGCTGTGTATCTAGTAGCAGATTCTTCATGAAGGTGGTGCTATAAATTGTGCCAGGCAAATGGACTTCTATGATCAGCCTCCAGCTAGTAAAGAAGAGTTTCTGGTCATAGTTGCCCCTGTTTCACCCAAATAACTTTTTATAACCCATGGAATAGGAGACTGGGAGGGGTTGAATCTGTAACCCCAGCTCTGAGATTGACACATATGCTTATTTAAATAGAAAGTGGGTGCCAAGTTAGTTATCCAGTTTTGCTTTTTCATTTCGAGGGCTGAATTTCCAGGGGGTCAGACCCTCTAATTGGACAGAATTCAATGCGTAATTGGTTGCATATGTGCATTTTTCTGGGGAGGCTGCATTAACCTTAGTACTAAGCACTATCATTGTTTGGGAAAGGTATAACTTACATTATTATTTTTAATGCAAGTCAGCACGTAGACAGACACCAGTGTAAATGAGGCACTGACAGATAACAGTTCAGTCTGTCTTCAAATATGGAAAGGCTTTCAGGGAGTTGGTTGTGGGCCCAAGGGCTGAACTGAGGCCAGCGTTAGGAAGTCCAAGAAGACAGTTTACACGATTAGCCCAGACAGAGAATGGGCTGTTGCTGGAAGTGTGAGCCCCCGCAGCACTGGAGACATGCAGGAGGTGGCAGACAATGTCTCTTGGGTAGCCTGTAGAGGGGACTCAGTGTCACGTGGGGGTGGAGGGGGAAGGTTGCGTAACATCTAAGGTCCCTTCCATTCTGAGCTGCTGGGATTTTTTTGGTCTGTGCAGCCGCATCAGCACGTGCAAATGCACTTACACTAAGGATCCCAAGGCAGTGAGTGGTGTGGACTGTCAGGTTGTGTAGACATCCCAGAATGGGTGCTCTCATTCTGGTCATTTTGTTTTAACTCCAGAATTGGAGTTAGGGTTTATTATAATGAATTAAACAAAAGGCAGCCGTGTCTCCAGTCCTCCGCTCATGCATGCTGACATTTAATGAGTAAGTGGCCCTGGAGGAGTAGGGGGGGAGGCTGGCCAGAAGCATAAAGGGCAACCCTGGCTGCTGCCCTGTCCCCTGGGCCAACAAATGTGGTAGGAGAAGCCTCACTTTAGGCAACTGGTGGGCTTTTGAACCATCCCAAATCTAGTCACGCCCTTGTCTGATTTTTGGAGAGAGATAATTTCACTTTTAATCTCCTCCCAAAAGGCACTGATATCGTGTAATTTCTCTCTAGGCTTCACTTTGTTGTCTGTACCGTGGGCCAGGATTTATTAAAACTAGTGTTCATGGGTGGGCTTCAAAAAATTTCAGAACTTTCTGAAATTAAGTGCAAGTTTTTGTATGGATGAGTCTGGGTCTACTTTTCTGAGAGAATCCATATAATCACCAGATTCACAAATGTTTAAGGCTCACAGCTGTATTACCTGTGGAGGCATCTCCTGATGATACGTGGTGTCAGTCTCTGTCCTCCACCCCAAACTAAATGAAGATGACACCCTGGCTTATTTCCAAAGCTCCATCACCCCAAGTTATGATTGCTCTTCATTTGAATCTTTCCTACCTCAAATATCTCATGTTTTCCTGACAGCGATCCTGGGAGGTAGGCAGCAAAAAGAACAATTTCCTCAATGAGGAAACTGAGGGCTGGGGTTGGGAAATGATCTACCCAAGGTCATAAGGGCCACTGATGGACAAAGTCCATGCTGCCCTCATTATACTTGGTGCCCTCTGGAAATAAGGTGGTGGTAGGGACCCGACAAGTCCTGACACATGCCCCACAGTTGTGGGAAAGGACAGCAAGGCTGTGAGGACTTGGACATCAAGGGACAGCTTGTTGCAGGGGAGTAGGAAGATCATTTTGTCATACAGCCTGAAAAAGAACAGTCAAGATGGGTCTACGTGGTTCAAGGAACAGTCAAGATGGGTCTACATGGGTCAAGGAACAGTCAAGATGGGTCTACGGGGGTCAAGGAACAGTCAAGATGGGTCTACGTGGGTCAAGGAACAGTCAAGATGGGTCTGCATGGGTCAAGGAATTGTCAAGATGGGTCTGCGTGGATCAATGCTATTAAGAGCCAAGGCTATGGAAACGTTTAGAACTTCCAGTGCCCACTTGAGACCAGCTACTCTGATGTTATGACTGAGTCACATTAGAAAAGTCATTGTGCAACCTTAGTTTCCCCATCTGTAAAATGAGAGGGTTGGTTTAGGTGATTCTCTAGCATCCCTTCTGTTTTTAACGTGGAGATGCTCTCAGGGAGCTGTCACAATGTTTATGGGCTAATTCACACTAACATGTGAACGACCACTTGTGTGGGCAGATGCTGGTAGACAGAAGTGTTCGTTGTTGCCTTTCATTCATCCTGTATATTTAGTGAAGGAGTCAACTTTTTCTGCAAAGGTCTCTACCACAACTGCTCAACTCTGCTATTGTAGTGTGAAAGCAGCTTTATCTACAACAGGTAATGGGCCAGATTTGGCCTTTTGGTCTGTGGTTTGCCCTGGCTTAGTGTAAAGAACAAAGCATTTGGAGTCAGACTAGGCCTGGGTTTGAACCCCAGCTCCACCACTCACCACTGTGGAATTCTGAACAAGTTATGTAAACTATCGGATGCTTTCTTGTTTCTGAAGGATGGGAGTAAGGCTGCGTGGGAGAGTTGAGAGGAGAGGGCCCAACGAGAGGCTGTGCGTGTCTGAGCGACCTCCCTGGGGCTGCAGTGCCGGGATCCGAAGCCCGCTTCCGTCACTCAGCACGTCAAACCTGGGCAAGGCACTGAACGTGGCTTTGCCTTGGGTCATTGCCTATACATGGGAGTGACAGGGCCACTTACGATAGCACTGTGGGGAGGATTAAATGTTAATATCATATTTGGAACAGTATCTGCTATGCAATTTGCTATTACATGTTTTGTACATATCAGCTACATAGTCAATGTCTGTTTCCTTCTTCTCACTCATCTCTGCCTATTTCAAAGGCAGCCCAGCTGCTATGATGTTTTCCTGTAGCCAAAAGTGTCTCTGTTCCTTCACCCCCACCTCAGGATGGCGCCCCTGCTGTTTGAATTTGGGCTTGGGTAGCCACATTTGAGTCTCCCTGGGCCCGAGTGCATGTGACCAACTGGGCAGAAAGTGCCAGCTTCAGGAAATACCAGCATCCACAGGCCTGCCAGGCAACAGCCAAACATTTGCAGGACCCACCTGCCCCACAAGCCCTCTGCTGTCAGCTCCCATTAGGCTGTTGGAAGGAAGATGCTTCCCTAGCCGGGCCACATCTCAGGCAGGCCCTGACCTCAGCTGCAACCCAGGGGAGGAGACAGAAGTATGGTGAGCAGAGACTCTGGAAAGAGTTGGCAACAAATTGGCTTCTGCTGTCCTGCTTATCTGCTACCGGCTCTGTTGGCCTCAGGCCTGGGAGGGGCTGAGCTAGGCCAGAGGAGCAGGACAGGAAGGTAGGGAGGGGTTGGGCTGCAAGAAGTCAAGGAAGATCCTCTCTGTCCACAGAAAAGGCCCTAGCAAGGATGGTGGCCTGGACATACCTAGGAGTCACAGATTCATTTTTTCTGCAACAGACAATGGTTATCATACAAGGGGCAGCCCCCACACTCCCTGCAGCTTCAGGCTCTAGTCCTGAATCCGCACCTAGCATAGGCAGACTTGTGGTCAGAAGAGGAGAATTCGAAACAGACCCAGCCCCTGGCCACAGTGGTCCTGGTGCAGGCCTGAAGGCCATGGCCAGCCCAACAACAGGGCACCTGGCCACCGCCTCCCCTGAGTCCATTCCCAGGTCCCTGTCCTTTGCACCACAGTCCCGCTAGTTCCCATTGAACCCAATCCCCATCTCCAGCCACTTGATAGTAACAATACCCTACCAGTGGAAGAGGGTGAGGGGGAGCATGGATACCTGAGGCATGGATACGCTTCACAGATAAGGAAGGACTTTGCAACTGTGACATTTCACATGAGCTGCAGTCAGATCAGGGAGCATCAGAGTCAAGATTAAAATTATTAGTTTGGCAATTAAATTTACAGAGGCTCCCAACCGACTTTTGGGATTGGAAGGGAAACATGGCACCCGGAGTAGCTGGCTGTGTCAGAGAGAGAATGGGGCCCTCCCAGACTCACAACCCACGGATTCCCAGGAGGGCTGAGGCCGGGGGAGCATCAGCACCTCGCACAAGGACATGGCCTCAGCTGATACTGGCAAACACGTGGGATTATCCAGGGCCAGTACTGTCCCAAGGGCTTTACAGATTTCACCTGACCGAATCCTCCTAGTAAGTCCGTGAGGTGGTATTACTATCCCCATTCATACGTGGGAGAAACTGGTAGCAAAGAGATGAAGTAATTTACTAGTTGGTGAACACTGGGACTTGGACCCAGAAAGTCCAGCTCCAGGCTGGGCACTTAATCACTCTGATATGCCATCGCCCCCGGTCCCCAGCCTTACAGGCATGTATACATTATCCATTACAAATACATGCTATATATAAAAATAGTTTTATTTTAGATATATTCATATACATAATCTGTACACATATATGTAATTTATATACACATTACATATGCATATATACAAATACTCAAATGATTTATATATTTGTTTATAAATATATATTTCATATGTATTATTTATTTAATATATCATTCCTTATTTTATTTATTTTGCTATATATTTATATTTAATGTTATATTTATTATATGCATTTTATTTATATATACTTAGATGTAAATACATGTAAATGCATATATATTTAAATATATGTGTATTTAAGTGCCTACAATGTGCTAGGAAGCAAATGCCTTGCCCTAGGTCACTTTAGTAAAGGAAAGTTCATCTTGAACAGCAGTCTCCCGTCTCCCTCTGCTGGCTTTCTCCAAACACAGCCTGTGATCTCTAGTTCTTCATGCCAGATTCAGGTTCCATCGGGTCTCACTGTTAAGATGCAAAAGATTACACACACACATATGTGAGCATGACAAATGAGTGCATGTAACAGAAGTCTAACCTTGTTCTCTTAATAAATGAGGTTTTCTCATTCTCTTGTAACAAATAAGCAGTGGGTCGGGGGAGGGGTGTCCTTCAGCAGTTAGAGGAGTAAGTGTCCTTGGTCGGGGAGGAAAACTTTAGTGAGGGCTTCTGCCTGGTCATGTGCAGAGGCCCGGGATGGCTCTGGAGATGCTTAGAAAGTCATCAGGGGTTTGGACTCCTTCTAGCTTCTTGCTCCCCCTCCACAGCATGGGGTTCTCAGGCTCATGGAAGAGAAGGCTAATCATGTGCAGACATCTTGCTCACCTTTCAGAAGGAAGAAGGGAAATAAAGAGAAAGGGCGAAGGCAGTGGCCCGCTGAGCCTGTGCCTCTGTACTCCGGAGAAGAGTAGATTCCCTCGCCCGCACCCAGATGTCTGCCTACGCCAGACCCAGGGAACCGGGCAACTTCTAGCTGCAGGGGAGTCTGGAGGCAGTATTGTACTGGGTACATTGCTGCCCTGGACAGAATCAGAATTCCCTTAGGAAGAAGACAGGATATTGGGAGGACACTGCCTCCCTTCCTGTGGGCTCCTCACCCTGGAGTCTGCCATCTGCCATTGTGGAAAGTACCATGAGCAGCCATAGAAAAGCACTTCTGTGTCCTATGGGCCGAGATCAATTACTCTCTTGGCTTTAAGTTATGGGGACTCAGGTCTTGCAGGGTGAGGACAGACAGATCTGGCTCTACATCAGCTGAGCAGGTGAGAATGTCCGCTGAGCAGAGCATTTCTGCCCATTCCAGGCTCTCTCTCCCCTTCTCTGGCCTGACAGGGCACATCAGCTGCTTAGGAAGCTCATTACAATAGAACATGTGCACTGTGGCCACTAGATGGCACCAACACGCACTCTTGCCTCAGGGAAGCCGAGAGGACTGCGGGCTTTGTCCTCTGACCTGTCTCAGAGCCTGTTTAAACCCTCAGCAATTTCCCCAAACCAGAGGAGTGAAAAGCGGGTGAAAAGGTCGGTTTGGTTCAATATTTCTGTATCTTGAATGGATTCGTTCACTCATTCATTCATTGCTCAGAATCGTGCTCAGTCCTACTATGGACCAGGAACTAGAGAACACAAAGGAATAACCTGGTCCTCTAGGCACGCTCAGTGTGATGGGGGAGGCGGCGCGGATGGCGTGATGATAAGGGAACAGTCACTGGGCACCTACTGCCTGCTGATGTGATGTCCTCCTGTCTCCCCATTGCCTTCAATGCAAATCCACACTCCCCAGAGTCCCCTTCCTCGTCTCGCCCACCTTTCTGCGCCAATCCCACCATACGAGCACCCACAAACACACCCGGGGACACATCCCTGGTCCTTCCCCCATCTCTCTGAAACCGGTTACCTCTTCTCTGTCCCTCAAGATGCCATCCCCTTAAAAAAACCTTCTCTAAACCACCCGTCACTGCACTTGCCACAGGAAGATCATTGTTGAGGTGATCTTTCAAGACCAGCACCTCTGGGGGCAGGAGGCAGCATCCACTTACTCATGCATATTTCTGCCTCCAGAGTCTAGGCGAGTACCTGGCACATGGTCAGCTCCAGTCGATGGTTGGGTTTACAGAGATGACGAGACAAGCCCATCTCACATACTGGCTGAGGACACACAGCACCCTCTGATCTGCACCCCCCTTGGGGGATATCAGAGAGTGCTCCTCATTGCAGGTGGCACTCGAGCTGGGCCATGAGGGAAATTCCAGGTCACAAGAATAGCAAGTGGTAGCACAGAGGCATGAATCAGTACAGGGGTGTCGTACCAATGGGTTTCAGCCTCGGGCAAGTTCACTATGGATTCAGTGAGACCCAGGGATGACAATGGAACATTCTTGGCAGGTGAGCTGGGTCAGCTAGAGGCTGACAGCCTCCCCCGGGCCGGCTCCCCTGCATGTGGTGTCTCATTCTCCAGCAGGTCAGTCTGGGCTTTTCACAGGCAGTCATGTGAGTGGACATGTGCAAGGCGTTTGGGGCCTGAGCCCAGAACAGGCACACCATCACTTCTGCTGTCAGTACAAGTCGACAGGCCAGCCCAGACTCTAAATGAGTGGAGCTGCAAAGGCACATGGCAAAGGGTGTGGAGAGAGATGGAAACAACTGTGGCCATTCAGATGGCTCACTACGGCTCTGTAGGGTGGGGAATAGCCACAGGGAGACCAGTTAGGAGTCTTACACCAGCCCAGATGGGAGGCACACAGTAGATCCGTTGCAGAGATACTATGTGAATAGAGTCCAGAGCACTTCTGCGGTGCTGGGACCTGGAGGAATTCTGTTTTGGAGGCTGGGGAGGCCACCTGAGCCACAAGGCATTTAATCTCAGTTTGAGGGAGGAATATGATTTAGGAAGCTCCCACCCAAGAAGCCTCGGCACGATTAGTATCCAGAGGCTGAAACATCCAAGCGACCCGTCTGAATGCTGTCCCTGGATGTGACAGCTCAGACATAGTCACCACTCTCTGGGGATGTTCCTGGGAATCTTGACCTTGAGTTGAGCTCCTGGTTCCGTATGAAGGAGCTGTAGCTATACGGATATTGCCCACAAGAGGGCAGCGAAGAACTGTCAGCCAAATGGGTGCCTTTGGCCAGAGTCAGGTAAGTTAGAGATCAGGACCAGCGCAGATAAGGAGTTTTAAACGATTTGTAGGAAGGGAGGGTTGCTTTATGCTTAAGGACTCAAGCTCTGAAGCCAGACAGCCAAGGTTCATATCCCAGCTCCATCGAGGGGAGGAGACCCTGCTCACAGAAGGCTCCCGGCTCCACGGCTGCTTTAATGCTCTGCTAGCTCCATCTGAAAACCCTTAATACTTTTCTGAATAAGGGGTTGTTTTTATTTTGCACAGAAAATTATGTAGCTGGTTCTACCTGTCACTTACTAGTTGAGTTTTTTTGGAACTTCATGGGGTTAATTTTTTGGAACTTCAATGGGGTCAACTATTTACCTCATAGGGTTTCTGTGAAGACTATCTGAATTAATATGAAAAGTACTTTATTAAGAAGACATGTAATAAATATTCAGTAACCCCTAGTGGTTATTGTTATTATAGGCTTCAAAGCTATAATCAACAGATCACTAAAAGCTGATGTCCACCTGCACCTTATAAAGATCTTCCTGGCCAGCCGTCTCTTAGTTCATCCATCTCGTCCCATTGCCAAGCACTGGCCAGGGAACCGTGGAAATGAAACCTGGCCTTAGTCCTGACCTCAAGGAGCCCCCAGTCTAACAGCAAAGCCTCTGATCACCAGCTAACTGACCTTTGTTTTTATCCCTGGCGCCCATGTACACATGAACTCAAATGAGCTGGTGGCCACAAGGACTGAATTGCAACAGCCACCTGGGCCTATGTTACTGCTTGGTGGCACAGCTGGGTCTGGGTGACCTCGGGTAGGACATTCCTCCTGCCTAATAAAAATAACCACTTTCCTGTCCAAGCGTGTCAAAAGATGAAGAGGAGATGCTGGCCAGGAACACCAGTTGGGTATCTTTGGCCACATGATGGAAAATGAGTGGAAAATGAGAACACCAGCTCTCACCAAAGGGCTGGGTATTGAAGGCTACAACCAGACGGGAGCCCTGGAAGGGCGTCTCCTCTCCCATCCCCCGCCCCCACTCCACCATCCAGGGATGGGGGAAGACTGGGGGGCAGCAAAGGAAGGAGGCTCCCTCCTAACACCCAGGGCTGACAGGTCTGTGAGGACCCAGTGTAAATTTCATCCATGGGCAGGGTCCCCACGGGGCAGGAGGGCCCCAATTTGTGGTACAACAGGGATCCCCTTCAGCAGCTCTAGAGGACAAAGGAACTCCTGGGGTGGAACTTCTTCACACCCACTGACCAGGTCTTTTGATGCTGTGAAGATCTTGAAGCCTCTCCCTTGCTTGACACGCTTTCAGTCCAGGAGTGGTGGGGGCCATTTTGAAACACTAGCCACGAACTATTGCTTCTTTTCTGCCCCTCCTTCCTCACCCCGTATTTTACTGTGTCCCTGCAAATTTGCTATTGAGTTGCCTAGGATATGTTTTGATTACTGTTTAGATAATTAATGTCAGAGTAGAACACAGAAAGCCACTCATTTCTTAGCTTTTGAGTGTGATATGTCTGAGTCCTGGAAGATCTCAGTAAAGTAAGTAGATTCGCAAGAGTGAAAGATATGTAAGAGCCAGACTTGATGATCAAGATGTAGATTTCCTGGGCTGGAAAGATGGAGAGAAGATGTGGTGTCGCTGAAATCCCTAAGAGTGGAAGTCCCTATTTCCTTCTCTCCCAAGCCAAGCTTAGGAGAGCACCACAGACAGCCGGATAGGCCTCTGAGGCAACCGAGAGCAGACCTGGACCTCTACCCTGGAAAAACCCAGGGAGAATCCAAAGCCCCAAGTAGTCATGGCTTCTTAAAGTAGCTGGACAGACAGATTTAAATCAGGACTGCCACATACAGTTGTGCAGTTTGGGCACTGCACAAATCTAGGGCTGCCATGCACATTCCACAGTGCAGAATCTTCACACCTCACCTGCTCATGCTGTCTGAGACAGCCTCAGAGAGCTGCCTGAGCCTCAGTGAAATAGCATATTTTTTCCTTTTGGCCCCAAATGAGGTATGACACTATAGAGCAGAGGTCAGCAAACTGTGACCCACAGGCCAAATCTCATTTGCTGACTATTTATATAAATACTGCTTACTGGAACACAGCCATACTTACTTGTTTACATATTGTCTCTGGCTGCTTTCTTGCTACAATAGCAGAGCTGAAGTGTTGCAGTAGAGACCACATGTCCCACTGAAAGCTGAAAGTGTTTATTATCTGGCCCCACACAGAAGAAGTTTGCTTCCCCTGCTTAGCTTGGCAGCCAACCCAAGCCCACATCTAAGGACCGGATGGGGACCTAGAGGCCTCAGGAGATTCATGTGGCCAGATGATAATACTGAGACTTCATTGCTACCTATCCCCCAACCAAGAATCAGCATTAATGAGGCTCCTATAACTTAGACACAAACCAGGAAAGTGGGTGAAAGATTCTCAAATATCACCAGCCCAGGGAGAGCTCAAATGCAAATTAAATTTAATTGTTAAAAAGAAAAATGAAGTCCCCTCTCTTGCCTGTCTGTGTGGACCGAGATGTTGTATCTAATGGGCAGGGCCATCGTGTTTGCTGACCCTGTGTTACCTGCCCATCTCTCGTTCAATCCCTCACTGTCTATGCTCACAGGTGAGGCTCTGAGCTGGGCCTGCAGGTACAAGGGTCAGCTTCAGAAGGCTGCCATCGCAGGTGCCCTTCTGAGAGGTGAGGTGTAGGCTGCTCTGCCTGTCCCCGCTAGCCCGGTCACAGCTGAGCCGTCCGGGGCAGGCACACA